>NC_066884.1:7994845-8239845 GCF_022985175.1 Labeo rohita | reverse complement strand
ACTAATACTTCTGAAACAATTTCACAAAAAGTTTTGAATTGGCTTCCTGAAAACATTTTTTAGAGGTACAAACAAAAAGCAAGAGAGTGGGGAAAAAAAAAGGTGACATTCAATTGTTAAAATTTTTTACTAAAAATACTCAAAAGAAACAATAACAAATGTATGCTTTGGAAAACTGTTGATTTAGTTAACATAACACATCTAGCTTCCAAAAATTCTTATAAGCAAAACACAAAATTCATCTCTCGGTACAGTACATTCCATTACATGACAGATGATGATCATAGAAAGGAAAAAACAGGAGCAGAGTTACTCTCCATAAACAATATGTTGCCTGTGCCAATCAGGCAAGGGATACACTCCCAAACTGGTGGATGCAGGAAAATGGTTCAGTTATATCAGTCTTTTGTCATCTGCAAACTGTGGGTCCATCTAGTGGCAGAAGCAGTTATTTCAGGAGCAAAGGGTGATGCAAATAGTGATAAAAATTTCCAGAGAACTCTCACTTCTTCTGCTTGGGTGGTGGTCTGCAAAAAATTAATACACATTAGAAAAGTTTTTAATTTTATTTTCTGCAAAACTGAGCTATATTCATGTGTAGCTCTTAAGTTTATGCATCAAGACTCACCTGTAGATTCCCACAACAACTGCGTGATCTCTCTCGTACGGCTCCAGTGTCAGCTGCTCCTGAGGTTTCATGTTTTCAGCGCTCATCTTTTTAACCTCTGATGCAAACACTGCCTCCGGAGCGGCTGTTGAATCAATGCAGTTAGCCTGAGGAAGAAAATACGACAGTTAACAACTGAAGACTGAATGTTTGACTAATGAACAATCAATGTCAACACATTTTACCTTGATGGAAATAACAAAATGTCCTCCATTCTTGAGGAAGTTGTGTGCATTGAGGGCGACGATTCTTGTTTGGTCAGGCTGAGCAACATCGGCAAAGATGACATCCACCATACCTTTAAAAAAAAAAAAAAAAAAAAAAAAAAAATCAGAGGATTGCTTTATTAAACTAATCTGCAATGTGCATTCTTGTCCTACGTTCACATCACAGGAACTTACCAACAAGCATGCGATATTTGTGCGGGTGTCGTGCATCTTCAATGATGGGAATAATGTTGGTTCTCTTTTTTGCAACATTCAGCAAGTCTCTGCCTGATCTGTGGGAAAACTCGACAGCGTACACCAATCCCTCCTAGGATAAGAAAATGAATAAAAATTAGAAAATGTCAAATAATGCTTGAAATTAAACTTTAAATGTACAGATGGGAAGGTATTTTTACATTAAAAATAGGGCTGTCAAACGATTAATTGCAATTAATTGCATACAAAAGTTTGAGTCTGCCTAATATGTACTGTGTGTAATTATGTGTATATATAAATACTCACAAATTAATGTATATATTTGAGAGAAATGTTATGTACAATATATTTTTATTTATATACAATATAAATTATATAAAGATTATAATACATATGCTTGTAAATATTTTTTAAATATATACATGAATGTGTTTGTATGTATATATACATAACTATTACACAGTGCACATATGTATATTAAGCAAACTCAAACTTATTTCACATGTGATTAATTGTGATTAATCGTCTGACAGCCCTAATTAAAAATAGTTTAAACGCTTAAAGGCACTTTACAGTTTTACCAATAGCAGTGTTATTTTTTGTTTACTAATGTAACATGTAAAAATATATATTATTTTTTTCATAGTTCTGTTTGGCTTTATTATTTTGTCTCAGTCACATTTTGAGTAATTTGTATACTTGTTTTATTTTAATTAGCTTTGTTTAATTCATTTTATTTCAGCTTTTTCAGTTGCTGAACATTATTTTTTAATAGTTTTATTTTACTTAATGTTGCTTAGTTGTTAAAGTAATATCTGAGGCAACTATAATACTACAACATACAGTATTATGCAGAAAATACACATTTTAATGTTTTATATGATGATGATGTGTGCAGATGTGGGCTTTAACAATAAAAAAAAGGGAAAAGAGACACACATACCGGTCCAACAATGTCAGAAACGTGGGATACAGTGGTTCCTGATGCGGCTCCTAAGTACATGACCTTCGCTCCTGGCTTGATGTGGATCTGGTCAACACCTCCTAAAATGGCTGCGGCCAGCTTCGACCGGAAAGGATTCCATGCTCTGTACTCAATTTTAGTTTCTCCTTCCTTACATGAGAAAAAAAAATGAACATGTAATGAATACAACGCTTTCAGAACTGCTCTAGTGAATATTAAAGCTTCTATGCTCACCTCAACACTTATTCTCTTCTCTCCATACACAGATTCTCCAATCACCATGTTCTTTGTGACCAGGGCATCCTCTTTACCACGGCAGATAAAAACTCCTGAATTTTTAAACAGGACATGGTTATTTAACACATTCTTATCAAAAACAGCAACTCCAAAATGTTGTTACATCTGCATTTGAGAAATTGTGACAATTGTGACCCACCTTCATGTCTATGGGGCTCCACAGTCACTTTTTTGCCCCCTCTGAACCCTCCTCGTCCTCCTCCTCTTCCTCCACGGCCTCTAGGAGTGCCACGTCCACCCCCTCGTCCACGGAAGCCATCACCTCCAGGGGATCTGAATCCTCCACCTTTATCGAACAAGAGGCAAAGAAATAAAAAAAAGGGGGGTTATTAAAAACATATTGAAATACACCATATTTATATACTACCAGTCAAAAGTTTTTGAACAGTAAGATTTTTAATGTTTTAAGAAATCTCTTCTCACCAAGACTGCATTTATTCGATCAAAAGCACAGCAAAAACAGAACAATTTTAAAATATTTTACTATGTAAAATACCTGCTTTCTATTTGAATATATTTTAAAATGTATTCTATTCCTGAGATTTCAAAGCTGATTTTTAGCATCATTACTCCAGTCACATGACCCTTCAGAAATCATTCTAATATTCTGATTTGCTGCTCAAAATGTATCATCATGTTTAAAACAGCTGACTAGATTTTTTTTCAGGTTTCATTGGTGAATAGAAAGAACAGCATTCATGTGAAATATAAATATTTTGTAACATTGTAAATGTCTTAATCATCACTTTTGATCAATTTAATGCATCCTTGCTAAATAAAAGTATTCATTTCTATAATTTCTTTCCCCTCACAAAAAATTATATATATACACTGAAGCTTTAGAACGGTATAGTGTAAAATGTTACAAAAACATTTTTATTCCAAATAAATGCTGATCTTGGGTTCTTTCTATTTATTAAAGAATGCTGAAAAAATGCACTCAACTGTTTTAAATATTGATAATCATAAAAAAAAAGTTTTTTTCAACAGCAAGTCAGCATATAAGAATGATTTCTGAAGCATCATGTGACACTAAAGACTGGAATAATGATGCTGAAAATTTAGTTTTGATCACAGGAATAAATCACATTTCAAAAATATAGAAAACAGTTATTTTAAATAGTAAACATATTTTACAATTTTACTGCTTTTGCTGTATTTTAGATCAAATAAATGCAGGCTTGGTGAGCAGAAGAGACTTCTTTAAAAAATCAACTATCAATCTTACTGTTCAAAAACTTTTGACTGGCAGTGTACACTAACATTTACACATCTGACCTAAAAGTTACAAGCACTAAGAGAATAACGGATAACTCCTGAATTATATATAGAAAATAAAATGAAAAACAAAAAATCTTGCTTACCGAAACCACCTCTACCTCCTCTTCCTCCTCCTCTTCCACCCCGGTCTCCTCCTCCTCCTCTACCACCCCAGTCTCCTCCTCCTCTTCCCCCTCCAAAGCCTCCACGGCCACCTCGTCCACCTCCTCTTGGGGTGAATCCTGTCAAGAAAAGTCAAATATTAATGCACAGATGTCCAGCTTCAACTAACCCCTAATTAGGGTTAAAAAAAAAATAGTTAGAATTGCTTTTCTCAAAGAAAGCATTTAGAGATAATACTTTTACAACCTAGGGTTGCAACTGAGCTTTGGTGTTTAAATGTCCTCAAATCCAGCAACTGTATACGAAGTTAAATTCAGTTCATATTAGGTTGGGTAATGTGTCTTTATTACAGGCTGTCGACTAAACCAAAACTATTCGTTTGTACTAGGTTGTCGACTTCAACATGCTCTGACAGACGAGGTAATTTCCTAAACACATGTGGTCCTCAACAACGTGTGGAAACTCGACTACGAAAATAAGCTTTGTGCATAATATCCAGCCATAATCAAATACTAAAGACAAATTTAATTTGTAATTTTAAAAACAACGTAAACTAGACTAATCTTAGAAACAACAGCTTATCTAAGTTAGTTAAAAGCCATGTGGATCTTCCTCACCGCGTGTGCAGCATGGCTCTGTTGCTTGCTAGCACAATGTTATGCACCGCAAGAAATTAATAGCATACACCGAAACGTTTTTATAAGACCACGTCAAGTTAAAATGTTTAAAGACAGTAATAAAATAACAAACAATGACATTACATTTCAGATAAAAAGCATTTCGTGCACTAAAACTTGAAGCGCATGGCTAACTCGGCCGGCATGTTCACACTAACACTTATAAACACTCATATTTTAATCTCGCAACAACGAAAACAACCTTATATGTGTCAAAGAAACATATTAATAACTTACCTGGTTTCATTTTAACTTATTATGGATGGCTAATCCTGTTTTAATACTACAAATAGCTGCCTCTACTACAGTCCCGCTGCTTTTCCTCCACACTCGTTCAGCACTGATCAGGTGGCCACATGTGCGTCGAACGTCCTTACCCACAATGCACTTGCAAAACGTGGCCTTTGGTCGTTGTCCCGCCATCTAGTGGGAGCCATTGCGACTACAATAAAATCAACTGCGTCACTTAAAGGGATAGTTCAGCCAAAATGAAAGTTCTGTCATTAATTACCAGTGTTGGGCACGTACCTTTAAAAAAGTAATTAGTTATAGTTACTAGTTACTTCTCACAAATAGAAACTGAGTTAGTAACTGAGTTACATCATTATAAAAGTAACTAATTACCAGGCAAAGTAACTATTGCGTTACTTTAAAAAAAATCTAATTTAATATAACTATAAAATAAATATAAAACATTGTACACTAATCTACACTATGTTAATGTTGTTGTGGCCAGTGTTGGGAATGTTACTTTGAAAAGTAATTAGTTATAGTTACTAGTTACTGAGTTACTAACAGAGTTACATCATTATAAAAGTAACTAATTACCAGGGAAAGTAACTATTGTGTTGCTTTTAAAAATATATATATATATATTAAATAACTTGGATGACCCCAATATTAAATATGTTAAATGAATGAAATTTTTATAAAATTAATTACATTTTTAGTTTACTCACCAGACTAATATTAAATATCTGATATATTATAATTATAATTAGCATTCAACTTTAGCCATTAGAACTTTAGTAATTAGAATAACCATGCATGCATGCATGTTTGTCATGTTGACTGAACTTAGGACTGGTGGTGATATTGTTTGTAATTTAGTGTTTCTATGAACGTCTTGTTACTACCACGGATTCTACTATTAATAACAATATTAAACACACTAAGATTTAATGAGCTGCTGGGTTCATGAATATTAATCACGTTGTCTGCGTTCGCTCGAACTGATTTGCTGTAATCAAAACAGGGACGATAATAGGTGAGCGCCAGCCAATGAGATTGCTGTTTGCACATTAGTTCCGCCTACTACCGGAGAAACCAGCAGTTCTTAAAAGCTGAAGTATTCCAAAGGAGCTCCGTTGTTTTGAGAGGAAAATACAACAAAGAATATCGTTTACACGTAGCGCGTCAGTTCTGCATGGTATAAGACTCTGTCGCTCTGTATCTTTCTTTGGGTGTGTGAGACAAAGTGACGGTTAGTCGTGTGCCTTCACACTAGAGTTTACAGCTGGTCAAATACAGGTACGCTGCGCATCCATTCAGATGAACTGAAAAATAAAATTATAATAATATTATAATAAATGATAGTAACGCCGTATTTTATTGGCAGTAATGGTAACGGCGTTGTAACGTAGGAAACAGTAATTCGTTTGATTACTCGTTACTGAAAAAATAACGCCGTTAGTGACGCCGTTTATTTATAACGCCGTTATTCCCATCACTGTTAATTACTCACCCTCATGTCGTTCCAAACCTGTAAGACCTTCGTTCGGAACAAAAATTAAGATATTTTATTCAACAGTTCTTCTCCTCCAAATCACATCTTCCGATATTACTGACAGTACCTAACGTTACCCTGGTGAAAAAAACAGCATATGCTGGTAGGTATGTTTTGATGCTGGGATGCTGGTTAGGTAGGTTTTGATGCTGGTTTAAGCTGGTCCTTAGCTGGTCCAAAACCTACCTAACCAGCATCCCAGCATCAAAACATACCTACCAGCATATGCTGGTTTTTTCACCAGGGTATGCACTAAAACATCGTCGTGGTATTCTCTTGATAATGTAATAGGAGGATAAGAATTGTTGAATAAAGTCTTTTTTTTCTCGTGGCTTCATGAAATTATGGTTAAACCACAGATATCACATGGATTATTTTAACAGTGTCCTTTCTACTTTCATGAGTCTGTGAACATTTCAGTTGCATTGTTGTCTTTTCACAACGCGTCATGAATTGACGCCATATTGGCGGCACTGAACGTAAACAATGCAACTGAACCGAACGAAACTCGCATATTTTGCTGATTACTGCTGTTGAAAATGGTCAATTGCTGTCATGTTTTGGGCTGTACTAATCGGTCAGACCAGGAAAAACATTTGGAGTACTATAGTCTGCCAAAAGTTTTAACAAATCAAGGAGAAGAGTGCAAAAAACTGTCTGAGGAACAAAAGGCGTTTGTGGTTGGCTGAACTGAAGCAGGATTTCCAGGGCAAGAATCTTGACAACATACATGTTTGTTCTTATCATTTCAAATATTAGCCTAATGTCTGCTCGTACAGATCTTTACCACCTATTAACTTTAGTTTGCTTACTAAGTCCTTCTCTATTTAATTTAGCAGCTTTCACACATTTTTTCCATGGTTTAGACAGCATAAATTAGCAGAACAATGTATTCAGTAGTACATTAACTGTGCAATCCATGCTGTTGTTTACATCAGAGTATCGCCAATATGGCTGTGCATCCAGGTAACTTACCAAATCGTGACGTAAGTGCAAACCCTCTATTCATGGTCAGAAAGCTTCAGGTCATCAGAAATATCTTAATTTGTGTCCTGAAGATGAACGAAGGTCTTAAAGGTTCCAAAATGACACGAGGGTGAGTAATTAATGATAGAATTTTCATTTTTGGGTGAACTGTCCCTTTAATTGATTGGCTGTGCTTCATAGGAATACAGTTTTATGTTAGTAGTATAGGTATAGTTTATTAAAGACTATACGCTTACACAAAAGTGCCATATATTTTGTACTACCATATGTTTTGTACGTATTACCACGGTAATACCATGTTTTTGAGTGTCCACAGACTTAAAGGACTTAAGCCTAATTAACAAGAAATCACTTTACAAAGGGGGACGATAGGACAGAAATACAACAAAATGGCAATGGTGGTGACTAATTTCAGACTGAATACTGCAATTCAAACTGGCAACAAACATTTGTTTTTATATTTATAACTTGTTTATCTTTGTGTGTGAAGACATTACCAACTGGAAATCATAGGGGATATGATTAGAAACATTTGTTAGGACTTGCTTTAGTTGCTTTTTCCATTGCATACCATAATACTGGTTTTAACAGTTGACAAAGTACATTGTAGATTAAAGATGACTTTTGTATTCTGCAAATGTAACTGTTTAAAATACATAAAACAAGACTCACAAGACCATAATACCCTTTGCTGCTCTTCAACAATGCCGATTTTATATACCTAATCTAAGAATGTGCATCTTGGTCTTTCACACTTTCCAAAGTGTGCCTCGACAAATATGTTAGGAGCAAAACATACAGCTTTTGCTCCAGCTGTGACACAGAGGTGTTGCTCTGCATTAGGTTTTTGAGGCAATTCTATAATTTCATTTTCTTATGAATCAACCAAAGAAACAAGAAAGTGCTTTTGTTCTATTATAGAGCTTGTGTTGTTGTAATGTTTTAGCATGAGCATAGCTAGAACTCATCTTTTTGCAGAGGGCTGTAGATGTTGTTTTACATTATCATTATTTCATATTCTCAGAAACTCAGTACAGCGCATAGTGTCTGAGAAGGATAATCTTTTATTTAATCACTTTATTGTAAAATAAAACAGAAACGTTTTAATAAATCTAATGTTAAAAAAAAACTAACAAACAAACAAAAGAACTAAAGACGAGTTAGAAATAACAGTGAGGGTGTTTCTAAAGCAGAGTTATTAATGACAGACAGAAGATAGCCTATCGAAAATGACAAAATTAACAAAAACAGTAGCTACAGTACATTTCATACATTTCAAATAAAATGAATAAGCAACACTTACATTGTGCGTTTGTTTGTTGGGTGTTAATATCCAGCTTTTACTGTTACATATCCATCATTCGAAGAAATTAAATAATGATATCCCACCATTAACCCTTTGGCAAATCTCACTGAAATTGTCAGTCAGTTGTTTGTGAGGTCTGCTAACAGCAGAGGTCGCTGTTTGCTAACACAGAAATCTACTATTATTCTATACAGCATGTGTATAGTTCCATACATGATGTGCAAGTTGAAGCATATTCTATGCATATTCAGCGCGCCCTTTATAGGGAATGCAGTGTCCTTCATTAGTTAAATGAAAAACATGTTTTTTTGTTAGTTTTTATCAGCAGTTTTACACAGAAAATGATAGAGAAGCTTGATTCTGCCATGAGAAAAAAAAAACAACAAAAAAGGAAACTGCAGCTTAGGGCTCAGGAAACTGCAGTTTATCTTAAACTTTAGACTTCCTTTCTTAGAATTTTGAGAAAAAAGTCATAATTGTGAGATATATACTCAGAATTCTGACCTTTTCCCTTGCAATTCTGATCTTACGTCTTGCAATTCTGTGTTCATCTCGTAATTCAGATTTTTTTTTCTCAAAATTCCAAGTGTACATTTTAAATAAAAAATTTATGAAATAAAAAATAAAAAAATGTAATTGCGACATCTCATCTCATGTATTATATCTTGCAATTCTACATTTTTTCTTAGACCTGTGAGAAAAAAGTTAGAATTATGAGATTATGCAAGAAAAAAAGTTGTGAGATAAAGTCACAATTATGAGATAAAAAGTCGCAATTACTTTTTAAATTTTTTATCCCATGGCAGAAACACTGCAGAATCTGCAAAATGTGCAGGATCATACAAAATGCATGTTATTTTTTATTTTGTACTGACCTAAATAATATATTTTACATAAAATACATTTACATAGGCTATAGTCCACAAGAGAAAATAATAATTGAATTTATAAAAATGACCTGTTCAAAAGTTTACAAACATTTGCTTCTTAATACTGTGTTGTTACCTGAATGATCTTCAGGAAAATCCTTCAGCTCCCACAAATTCTTTGGTTTTTCAGCATTTTTGGGTATTTGAACCCATATTTTTTTCATTTAGTATTGCCCTTCAGAAGCTACAGAAGATTCCCCAGAAGACAAAATAAGTTAAATTTACCCTGATCTTCAAATTAAAAAAAAATTTCACCCCCTGGGTCTTTATGCTTCATTTTTCCTTCTGGAGCATCAGTGAGCGTTTGAATCTTCTGTTATAGTTGCATATGAGTCCCTCAGTTGTCCTCAGTTTGAATAGGTGGATCTCAAAATCATTTGAGATCAGTCATTGCTGGAAAGGGTTCAAATACACAAAAAAGTTGAAAACCAAATAATTTTTGGGACCTGAGTAATTTTTATAAATGTAACTTTTATTTTCTCTTGTGGACTAACATCTTTTATGTGAAATATCTTGTTTAGGTCAGTACTAAAAAAAATTATATGCTTTTTGTATAATCCCTCTTATTTTTATAAAATAATTAACATTTTGCAGATTCTGCAAAATATGTGTAAACTTTTGACCTCAACTGTAAATAGAAGTGCGACTTTTTTAAATAACAACTTCTCAGAATTGTGAGTTTATATCTCACAATTCAGATCTTATATCTTGCAATTCTTCCATTTCCCCCTCATAATTGCAAGAAAAAAGTCAGAGTTTTGAGATAAAGTCACAATTCCCTTTTTTTGTTATCCTGTGGCAGAAATGCTGTAGTGTAGCTATAAGCACCATCTGAAACGATAAATCTTAATCTCTATAAATAAACTGGATTCAGAAATACTTATAAACCTGGAAAGCAATAATGCAAGCTCAGTAGCGTGTTAAGCAATCACATTACAAAGCTGCCAATACATACATCTTATTTAAATAAACTGCATTTAATTTCAAGCTAAAAGAGGTTTTAAGCATTTTTGCGCCTAAAGTTTAAAAACTTTACCGTATGCATTTTTGTTCTATTCTTGAAAACAGTACCAGTGTGGGGTCAATGGCAAAATGCAGACCTATAGGCCTATAGATTTGTAGCTATTCCTCAGCTTATGTGGCGTTTATGTGGCTGAAGTGAGTTTTTGTATCTCCATAAATTCCTGTCTGCCACATAGGGGCAGCAGAAGACCGGAGATTGCAATGCATTAATTCATTCTTGCACACACTCCATTCTGTTCACATCACCATTGCTAACAGTCTCTTCTGCTTCTGCTTCTGCTTCTTCGTCTGCCTTTGTCTCCTCCTCAGGCATCTCCTCCGGACTTGGGGGCTCTCCCAGGGTTGCTGGAGGTGAAATAGGGGGCAAAGGGATAGCTTCTCCTTTCTTTGCCAGTTCTGCCAGCTCCCGGGCGGAGCAGGAAGGGGTTGGAGCGGGGTAGGTGTGATGGAACGTGTCATAATCCACCTCGTAAAATCCCTCCTCCAGCGAGAGCACAGGGGTGAAACGTTCTCCCCAAAGCACCTCTGAGTTCAGGTACGAGCTACGGGCTTGACATGTCATTCCTGCGGGAAAAGACAGGGGAAAACATGCGTGAGCAGAGAAAAGTCAACAAAAATAGCAGTGAAAAAAAGAAGAGTCTGATTCCAAATGACTATGGTGTGGACAATCATAAATAGTTTATGCATGTCACGAAAAAATAGAGATATGAAGAAGTGAGACTCTTGATAAATTGAATCCAAAGTAGGACAAAAGAGCAAAATTTGGAATGTTAATTATTTAGAGCGATACTTAAATGTATAGTGTTTCCAAAACAAAGAAACGTAAGACAAATGCCTACTTGTAAATCTATGTATAATATGTATAATGCACACTACCAGTCAAAAGTTTTTGAACAGTAAGATTTTTAATGTTTGTTTTTTTTTTTAAAAGAAGTCTCTTCTGCTCACCAAGCCTGTATTTATTTGATCTAAAGTAAAGCAAAAGCAGTATATTTTTGAAATATTTTTACTATTTAAAATAACTGTCTTCTGTTTGAATATATTTTAAATGTAATTTATTCCTGTGATCAAAGCTACATTTTCAGTTAATCAAAAAATCCTGTAAAAAGTATCACAAGTTCCAAAAAATATTAAGCAGCACAACTGTTTCCAACACTGATAATAAATCAGCATATTAGAATGATTTCTGAAGGAGCATGTGACACTGAAGACTAGAGTAATGATGCCAAAACTCAGCTGTGCATCACAGAAATAAATTCTATTAGTGAATATTAAAATAAAAAAACACTATTTTAAATTGAAATAATATTTCACAATATTACTGTTTTTTCTGTATTTTAAATCACATAAACGCTGCCTTGATGAACAAAAAAGTAAAAAAACATTAAACATCATACTTTCTGTTGTATGAGCTAATAATATAGTAGTAAAAAAAATCATCCTGATTAGTTCAGTATTGGCTTTATATTAAAACCACTTTTCTAACATTTGCTAAAGAACTAACTGTTCCATTATGTCTTTTTCAAATATCTAAAGGTCACTGTCTAATTGTGCTTTTGACCTTTGAAAAGTTAATAATGATCCCTTCAATATGTCAATAGAAATGTACTTAAGCTTAATTAATTAAGAATATCATGTTTCCCGTGAAACGCACAGACATGCATGCACATGCACTGCTGAATATTTATGGGCACGCTGCCTAAAAATAGAAAACAAGCTTTCTCATCATCTGCTTAAGTGAACCTCGAATAACCGCATCAATTACTCCAGAGACGTGCAGTGACAAACAGAGCCACAAAACACACTTTCAACAAGCATCTCTTTCAAACACACACAAGTAAACACACACAGAGTGATATATAGAGGCTGTCATAATGAATATAAATGACATCTAGGAAATTCAGCAGATATCATTCATCAAACACATCAAAATTCATGAGATTCCCAGTGTACAGTAGTTCGATAACCACACAGGGTACGCATCGAACTATACACTCAATGAATGCTGCAAGAGAGAAGCTTCACTTTCAGAGCTAATGCTCTGCAATCGACTTTAACGCCTCCATTCGGACATTTTAAACTGTTAATTTAAAACCATTTCACTTTGTACAAAACGCTTTATTAGCCGCCCAGGGAAAATCTAAAACATTAGACTATTTTAGAACCCCAAACCAAAGGCTTGCTGATAACAAAGCCTTCATTTATCAGTGGAAAGAAGTTTGTGAAACATTGTGAAACCTCTGAGGGCCACAGCAAACAGGTTTTACTAAGTGCAGCACCCTGTGGGAAGTATAAAAGGTTTTATTTAAGGGTCTATTCTGAGTTCTAACACAGGTTAAGTTATCTTAACAGCATCTGTGCGTGCTATCCACTACCACAGACAATAATTTTATCCCTCTGTTTGTACAAACGTGGTTAAAATAATAGCAGTCTATGGTGCAATTAATTCCAGATGGTTTAAATGGGTCATCAGATGCCCATTTTCAGGGTCTTAATGAAAAGTCTATAATATACTTTGGTTAAAAATTCTCAATGGTTGTGTAAAACAATACCCTTTTTACCTTGTCAGCCCATTCTGAGGGATTGTTGCTTTAAATGCAAATTAGCTCTGCTCGTCCCGCCCCTCTCTTCTCTCTGTGAAGTGACAAGCAGCTCTGAGGAGTTTACTTCAGCTGCATTTAACGTGTTTAGCCGCGAAACTTGCTAACTAGCACGTTATTAGGAAAGGTGATTGCAGATATTCATAAAAAAACCCTTATATTCACTTCTGCTGTAGGTGAAGCTGAATGGTTTGTGTGAACATAGACGCATTTATGTGGATCAGGAGGCGCATTCCCTTCACAAACAGACATAGTCCACTGCATCTTCAGATGTCAGGAGTAAATGACGACCACTATGTTCATTATTACATCCAGCAACACAACACCTCAATCTGAGATATTCTTGTCTAACTTACATCCCTGCTCCAGCATCAAAACAATGGAGGTCGGACTGTTACAGATGATCTGAGGTACGATGCTCATGTCAATCAACTATCGTGGGTGTGATGCCACAAAGGGGGATATTATTTTTACAGATTAATTAAAAAAGCACTGCATGGATTTTTATCATTATAGGGTAGATTTGTACATACACTGCCAACACACATTAATGTTCAAACAACATGTAAAAGTGAACTTTGCATCCGATGACCCCTTTAAAAAGCAAAACATGCAGTGTGATTTTTTTTGTTAAAGCATTTATTTTCCATATAGATAGGTTATTTAAGCTGTAAAGTTGTCTGAATCATCCTTTTAGTGGTGACACTATTGTTCTAGGTGGATGAACCTCTGGTTATGTAAGTTTTTCCTTCTGTTTCATGACAGGAATAATATTACTTTGCACAGAAAAGATTAATAAGCACTTTTATCACACTTAATAGTTATACTCCCAGATTCACAGACAAGGCTCAAGTCTAGTCCCAGACTAAAATGCATGTCTGAGCTGTTTTAATGGAAGGAAACTTGCAGTTACACTGCTGTTCGAAAGTTTGGATCAGTACGATTTTTAATGTTTTTTGTAGCAATAGCCAACAATACATTGTATGGGACAAAATTATTGATTTTTCTTTTATGCCAAAAATCATTAGGATAGATCATGCTCCATGAAGATATTTTGTAAATTTCCTACTGTAAATATATCAAAACGTAATTTTTGATTAGTAATATTCAAACAGTTGTATCTTGGTATTGTCCACCTAACAAATTTGGACAAATTTAAATTCCTGATCTTTCAGTATTTTCTAATCAATATTTCGATATTTTGTTGAAAACTGTGATTTTTTTTTTTTTTTTCATTTCTTTAATTTAAAAATCTTTTGAAACAGCATAAACTACCATTTAAAAGTTTGCAGTTAGTAAATTTTTCTTTTTTTTTTTTTTTTTTTTGGAAATTAATACTTTTATTCACCAAGGATGTGTTACACTGATAAAAAGTGATAGCAAAGACTTATATTGTTAGAAAAGATGTCTATTTTGAATAAATGCTGTTCTTTTAAGACTTTTTATTCACCTAAGAATCCATAAAAAAGAATCACAGGTTCCAACATTGTTTATAAATTAGCATATTAAAATGATGTCTGAAGGATCATGTGACACTGAAGACTGGAGTAATGGCTGATGAAAATTCAGCTTTGCATCACAGGAATAATACACCAGTAATGATTTTTTCTAAGGCACGTTTATAGAAGCTACTTAAATGACCTTAATCCTGCCTTAATCTAATTCCAGTCTGTAAAACCAGGGTATAATGTTTAAGTTTGGTTATACTTATGAAAGTGTATTTAATCATTTTTTCCCCTAGCGTAGTAAAGTGATGACATATTTTTGTAGGCCAACCCAGAAGTTAGCATAACCCTGTTTCACTTGACAAAAACCCAATAGGATTTTTCCATTGGCCTTTGGGAAGGTTTATGAATTTTGAAGCCTAAATACAATCAGCAAAAGTAAAAAGCTAAATGCTCACTATGGGTGTGTTCACACTTGTCATGTTTGGTTCGATTAAAACGAACCCTGGTGTGACTGCTCTGTTAGTGTGGTTCGTTTGAGTAAGTGTGAATGCTGCCATCTAAACCCTGGTGCGCACCAAACAAGCGAACTGAGACCCCTTAAAAAGATGGAATGAAATTAAATATTAATGAAATATGAATACAACACAGACCAAATAATTCTAAACTAAACAAAAACAAGAAGTAATGACAAGATGTGACGCTATGCGACATGATTTCACAAAGGGAACAAGCGGTGTATCCAAAACAAATGAGCAAAGGACAAACGTGGAGCAACAAGGAGGTAAAGTGCCTTTTATGAGCTCTTTGTGAGTTTGCAGGTGGTGAAAATAAAATCATGTACATGCAACAATGAGTGCGCTTAGTCCAGCAGACAGTATTGCGTGTGTCTGACTTAAAGCGGCGATGAGCAGACCAATCAGTGAATGGGTACTTTGATGTAATACACACGCAGTGTTGCTTTAAGTTGAACGCGCCTTTTCCTTTTTTTTTGGAGTGTTCGGTGAGTTCCGTCACGAAATATACATCATTCTTACCCCGACCAATCAGGTTGTGAATGTATCACTATGCCTTTAGGTTTGGTATCTTAGGTTCGCTGTCAAAAATGCCATTGTGAACGCTAAATGGACCAGGACCAAATGTATCATTTTCCTTTTTGGTCCGGACCAAATAAACCAAACAAACCGAACTACAAGTGTGAACATGCACTATAAACAAACTACACCACACTCACATGACTTAAATGTAGATGATTTTCTTCTGTTTACCATAATGTTGTTTAAATGCCTCAGACAACCTCTGTTGTACCGTTTAACCACTTGTTAAAGATGTCAAAATCACTGTTGTATTTTATGTTTTAGAATAAAACATGAAAATGTCTTAAAATATGTTAACCACAGACCTTATTTCTGGCATTTAGCCAAAAACACATTTTTAAAAAACAGTTTTGGGACGACGTAACTTTCCGAATTTTAGTGTATGAAAATATGTAATCCATTCAGCACTCTATGATTAGTCCCATTGACTTAACAAATTTTTCAATTTTCCATTTTTCTGAACTATTCCATTGATTTCCATATGGACATAATACTTTGGCTACCATTAATTGGTTACTGACATTTTTCAAAGTATCTTCTTTCATGTTCAGCCAAAGAAAGAAACTCATACAGGTCTGAACCAACTTGAGGGTGAGTAAATAATGACAGAATTCTCATTTTTCAGTGCACTATCCCTTTAAAATTAGTTGTTGCTCAGTTAAGACTAAGATCAGAATTGTTATGAGAACAATTATATTTGTTATTAGACTTGGACTCTCTGTTCATTAGACTCGTCTCCCTGATGTCATTACTGTGATTGGCCATGAGCTACCAATATTAAACCTCCATTACTTCCATTACTAACTACTTTAAAGCCCCAAAAAGGGCTTTATTTAGGAAATCAATAATTATTCTTTATAATTTTCCAGTTTCGTTAGGCCTTGAGGTACAGTCCTGACCTCAATAGTTTGGTATCGTTTTCTGATACTGATTTTTTTACTGTTATCCTGCTTTTTGTCTAATAATAGATTGGTTAAACCTACATCGAATGAAAGTGGGATGCTCTTGAATGTCAGATGTGAGACAAAAAAAGTGTAACTGCACAGAACAAGTGATGATTGTGGACTGAATCAAGCTACTCACTGCATCCCACTCCTGAGCAATGATTCATTATTTTAAATGTAGGAGAGAATGTGTTTGTGAGCGTGTGTGTGTGTGTGTGTGTGTTTATGTGTGCATGAGAGTGGATTGCATTATAGTTCTTTCAATTGTCTTCTGCTCGCTAATTTCCCTGAGGCGGTTCTATTGACAGGCCATGAGCTTGTCTTTCTGAGACACATCTCAAGAGTCCTTCATCCTTCTGCTCCATGCAAGCAGCAATATCGGTCTATACTGCCACAGAGCACAATGCAAAAGCTAATTAGCATAGTGTAATTGCAACTGCTGTCACATGAATTCACTGTCAATATAATTAGTGAATCCCATGAAAATACCACGTCACGCCCTGCTGTCAGCGTTCTGTTACCAGGGGAACTGTGGTAAATCTGGTCACTTTTCATGTTTGACTTGCAGGCAACACCCATTGAAATACCCCTGACTCATCTAAAGAGCTCTGACGTACCTGGAGAAAGCCATCCATTCCCATTCATCTCAATGGCAGCAACTTGGCCTGTGCCTCCAGCATCACTTCACAAAACATTTACTCACAGTCATGTTGTTCCAAACTGTATGACCTTCTTTCTGCCGTGGAATACAAAATGAGGATTTTAAAGAAGATTCTGGGAACCCCTTCCAGTATAATGAAAGTAAATGAGGACTAGAGCTGTCAAACTGCTTGAAGGACCCAAAAACACCATAATAGCACTGTAAAAGTGACTTGTATATTCTCTTAAATATATGTGATGGCATTTAATCTTTGCACCGGATCAGTGAGTCAGAGAGTTAAACTGGATCACCTCCAATTTTTTAAAAACCATTCAATTTTCTGATCTGGATCAACAGATTTATTGAAAAAAAAAAAAAAAAGATTCAGCTCACTGCATCATTTATCATTATCATCATTTAGATTCTGAAGACTTAAAATATATAGTACATGATTCATAAGATATAGTATAAATTATTATTTAAATGTAATGTTTTTTTAATTGTCATTTTGGTCAACCAGAATCTTCTTTAAAAACTTACCATTTGCATTCCACAAAAGAATGTTATACAGATTTTAAACCATCATATAATACTATTTAAATTCCAAAAAACATTCAGAATTCAAATTTAGAATTTAGAAGTCAAATTCAAAAAACATACACTAAGACTTTTTATGTTTTTTTGAAGAAGCCTCTTCTGCTCACCAAGCCTGCATTTATTTGATCCAAAGTACAGCAAAAACAAATTTAGAAATATTTTTACTAAAATAACCGTTTTCTATTTAATATATTTTAAAATGTAATGAATTCCTCTGATTTCAAAGCTGAATTTTTAGCATCATTACTCCAGTATGATCCTTCAAAAATCATTCTAATATTCTGATTTGCTGCTCAAAAAACATTTATTTATTATTATTATTATTATTATTATTATGTTGAAAACAGCTGAGTAGAATTGTTTCAGGTTTCTTTGGATCTTTCTATTCATCAAAGAATCCTGAAAAAAATATACTCAACAGTTTTAAATATTGATAAAAGAAAAATCTGGAACAGCATCTCAGCAAATAGAATGATTTCTGAAGGATCAGAAAAGAACGCAGTTAATTTAAATATTAAAAATATTTCACAATATTACTGCTTTTGTTATATTTTGGATCAAATAAATGCAGGCTTGGTGAACAGAAGAGACTTCTTTAAAAAAACATGAAAAATATCACTGTTTAAAAACTTTTGACTGGTAGTGTAGAATGTTACAAAAGATTCTATTTCAAATAAACACTGTTATTTTAAACATTCTATTCATCAAAGAATCCTGAAAAGACTGTTTCTGCAAAATATCAATGTTTTAAACATTGATAATAATAAGAACCATTTTTAATAACTGGTGTTGCTTGCAATTTTTAAATCCAAATATATGTCTCCTGTTGAATGGCAGTCAATGAAATGTGTTTTTGCCTATATAACGGTGTAATTATGGCATTGCACTTATTCTCCAAGATCTACTCTCACCTGTGGCCTCCACCATTCCTTCCAGAATGACCACTATTTCAAACTCTTCTCGTGCCAGTTGCTCCTGAGAGATGTCCCAGAAGGGGCTGTTCTTGTTGATCTCATGGCAAATGATCAGCGGAGACACCAGGAATAGCCGATCGTCCCCCGTGTCAAAGCCCACGTTGATGTCTGTCTGGTTTAGTGGGATGAACTCTCCCTCCTTGGTCTGTTTAGAGCGGATGAGCTTGGCCCTGATGGAGGCCTCCACTATATGCGAGTTACGCAAGTCACCAACGCGGAACATCAAACACAACTTACTGTCCCGCATAGATATCACAGCTGTGTTGGAAAACATGAGCGTTTCAGCACGTTTCTTTGGCTGTGAGATCTTCACAAACATGCAGCCCACCATAAAGGCATTGACGATGGAGCCCAAGATGGCCTGCACCAGAAGCAAAATGATGCCTTCGGGGCATTTGTCCGTTATGACGCGGTACCCATAACCAATGGTGGTTTCAGTCTCGATGGAAAAAAGGAATGCTGAGACGAAGCCATTGAGGTTATTGACACACGGTGTCCACTCGTTGTCATCTGTGTGGTCCAGGTCTCCACGGGTGTAGGCAATGAGCCACCAAATGAAGCCAAAAAACACCCAAGTGGTGGTGTAGACCAACGTGAAGACCAGGAGATTGAAGCGCCACTTTAAATCCACCAGTGTGGTAAAGATGTCCGTCAGGTAACGGTAGGTTTCGCGCACGTTTCCGTGGTGGACGTTGCACTTGCCGTCCTTTTCCACATAGCGCTGACGCCGTCTTCTCATCGGACCTCCTGCAGGATCGTAAGCGTCTCCTCCTCCGACGACCATCGTACGGTCTGTGGGGATCTATCGTCAAGAATGGAAAAAGAACACAGAAAGGAAACATTTCAAGTTCGGCTAAAAGAAATGAGTCCACTTTTCTTCAGAGTTTCTTTCTTCAGCCAAAAAGCAATTAAGGTTTTTGAGGAAAACATTACAAGTTTTTTCTCCATAGTGGACTTCAATGGTGGCCAACAGTTGAAGATCCAAATTACAGTTTCAATGCAGCTTCAAAGGCTGACCTTTCCAAAATGATCACACAATGTGTGAAGACGCGCATATGCATCGCAGAGATAGTACAAGATGAGCATTTGTGGTTAAAATGTATATACTTTTATGTTGTTTTAAGAAAATGGCTGTTCATTTCACTAGATAAGACCCTTATTCCTCAGCTGGGATCGTGTAGAGGAAACTGGAATTTGGACCTTCAACCTGCTGATCCCCATTGAAGTCCACTATATGGAGAAAAATTCTTTACAGTTACAGTTGAGGTCAAAAGTTACATACACCTTGCAGAATCTGCAAAATGGTAATTATTTTACCAAAATAAGAGGGATCATACAAAATGCATGCTATTTTTATTTAGTACTGACCTGAATAAGATATTTCACGTAAAAGACGTTTACATGTAGTCCACAAGAGAAAATAATGAGTTCTTTGTTTGTCCTGAACAGTTAAACTGCCCCTCTATTCTTCAGAAAAATCCTTAAGGTCCCACAAATTCTGTGGTTTTTCAACATTTTTGTTTATTTGAACCCTTTCCGACAATGACTGTATGATTTTGAGATCCATCTTTTCTGTACTTAAGACAACTGAGGGACTCATATGCAACTATTACAGAAGGTTCAAACGCTCACTGATGCTCCAGAAGGAAACACAATGCATCAAGAGCTGGGGGGGTGAAAACTTTTAAAGATCAGGGTGAATTTAACTTATTTTGTCATCTGGGAACCACATAAGTATCTTCTGTAGCTTCTGAAAGGTAGTAATAAATGAAAAAATATGATATTTAGGCAAAATAAGAAAAAATTTACACATCTTCATTCTGTTCAAAAGTTTACACCCCCAGCTCTTTATGTATCATTTCACCTTCTGGAGCATGAGTGAGCATTTAAACCTTTTGTGATAGTTGCATATGAGTTCCTCAGTTGTCCTCAGTGTGAAAATATGGATCTCAAAATCATACAGTCATTGTTTGAAAGGGTTCAAATACACAAAAATGCTGAAAAACCAAATAATCTGTGGGACCTGAAGGATTTAACTGTTCAGGCAAGTTTAGGGACTCATGAACAACTAACAACAACAGCTGTGGGTCATTCAGGTAACAACACAGTGTTAAGAATCAAGTGTATGTAAACTTTTGAACAGGGTAATTTTTATAAATTCAACTATTATTTTCTCTTGTGGACTATATGTAAATGTCTTTTGTGTGAAATATCTTATTCAGGTTCGTACTAAATAAAAAAATAGCATGCATTTTGTATGATCCCTCTTATTTTGGTAAAATAATTAACATTTTGCGGATTCTGCAAGGTGTATGTAAACTTTTTGAACTGTATAATGTTACAAAAGCATAAAAGCATAAAAAAAGAGTAAATGTAAAACTAAACTTACTTTTTCATTGGAATCAATCCATTTTTTTGGCAGCTTGATGCCTTGTTTTTCCACATCCTGGCCCTTAAAACTACTCATGGCCCGAAAGCCGTGGTCGTCGTCTCTGATCCAACACAGTAGCTGGAGCTCTCCAACTATTAGAAGAAAACACATGAAAGCCAGTAGGTGAAACTCATAATGGAGAGCAAAGCCTGGAGTAATTTACCACAAACAGTGAAATAAATGTGCCTCCAAGTTGTCTTAATTAAAAGCAGAGTATTAAATTATGTTGCTTTACAGTGTTTGCTTACCTGCACACCACATTTACACAATTAGTCCATGAATATGTTTTACAAATCAGTGCACTTGGTACAGCACTGAATACATTAAGAGTTAAAACGCAAGTGTCATCACTAAAAAATTTTGCCTTCACCAAGTCAGCTCTGATATTTGCAGGAAAACAAAATCACAAAAAGTGGAATTAATGCATTCAAACATGAGAAACATGATTTTAGTGGTTTGCAATATTTCTAATTTGCCAAATAAACCACTAGACTTTAACTTAAAAAAAACTTAACCACATTTTACTTTAAAAGCTACATATTCTCTATTATATTTTTTTATTTATATAATAAAATAAATAAACAATTTATATTTGATTTACATTTATATAAAAGTGTTGGTTTTTTTATATAGTAAATGATAACAGAATTCTCATTTTTGGGTCAACTATCTCTTTAACTAACTTAAATTGCAAGTCGTGCTTTATTATTTGTTGGTAAACAACGCAGCTGTTCTGGTCCATCATCCCAGACCAGGACTAAACCAGCAGTCTTTTCAGCAGGGGTTCTACTGTAAGTATTTTGCATGCAAAAATAATAATCATCACAACCAGTGACTTGATAGCCAAGATTTATCATAAAGAAAAGGCTTCAAAACCCTGCAAACGATCAGCCTCTTCACTCATACACGTATAATGCTTTATTTCCACATTATTGATCACGTTCACTGAACGCTGAATTCCACATCTGTTTCTACATGTTAGCCATTAGCTCACAGTCTCCGAAGACTTTGTGTCTCTCCCTCTCTGCCCAACCATCACCCAGCAGCACCGTGTGACAGCAGGTGCGGGTGAGTACCAGTGGGTTTTTTCATAACACACATGTGAAAGCAATATTAATGATGGCAGGCTCCATGGGGAACATGGAGCAAGGCGGTCTGAGGCAGATGGGGGCAGACGGCACCCACCAGGAGATCTGATCAGACATGGTCCAGAAAGATAGAGAGAGTGAGAGATGAGAAAGAGACAGATTGAGAAAGTGACAAATAACAACTCAAACGCAGATAAACTAAAGCTACATAAAATGATTTACTGTGTGAACTGATGAATTATTTATGCAGTGCTGATATCCGGACTTGTTTGTTTTGCCATTATTTTGGCTTGACAGATTTGCTGTGCAAGATCAGAAGGGCGTGCGACAAATATCTTTAGGAGCCAAGAAAACAAACAGTCCCTCTTTAGCAAGAACATAAACAAGCTAAAGGAAACTTT
This sequence comes from Labeo rohita, assembly GCF_022985175.1. Classification (NCBI taxonomy): domain Eukaryota; kingdom Metazoa; phylum Chordata; class Actinopteri; order Cypriniformes; family Cyprinidae; genus Labeo; species Labeo rohita. Next base: position 8,217,187 of record NC_066884.1, on the reverse strand, counting down.
ATGTAAGTAGCTGAATACTTTCTTCAGTGTGTCCCAACTAGGTGTGATAAAGTGGCAAGAGATTAAATTTTGCTAGCTACTTGCAAGCAACACTTAGTAGTGGTGTTTTCGAATGAATCAGTGTTTATAAATGAATCATTTAAATGAATGATTCAGTCACTCTTAAAGGATTAGTTTTCTTTCAGAATAGACATTTCCTGATAATTTACTCACCCCCATGTCATCCAAGATGTTCATGTCTTTCTTTCTTCAGTTGAAAATAAATTAGGGAGGAAAACATTCAATTTTTCCCCATATAGTGTACTTCAGTGGGAGCCGATGGGTTGAAGGTCCAAATTGCAGTTTCAATGCTGCTTCAAGGTGAGGAATAAGAGTCTTATCTAGCAAAACTGTCATATTTAAAAAAAAAAAAAATTAGATAGGAATTTTACGCAGAGCTAGACAAGATGAGCGTTTGAGGTTAAATAAAATGTAAATTTTTTTTTTTTTTTTTTTTAGAAAATAACCGATTGTTTTGCTAGATAAGACCCTTCTTCATTGGCTGTGATCGTTTAGAGCCCTTTGAAGCTGAATTTAAACTGCATTTTGGAAGTTTAAACTCAAGGGCACCATAGAAGTTCATTATATGGAGAGAAATCCTGAAATGTTTTCCTCAAAAAACATAATTTCTTTACGACTGGAGAAAGAACGACATGAATATCTTGGATGCCAAGGGGGTGAGTAAATTATCAGGAAATTTTCATTCTGGAAGTGAACTAAACCTTTAATAAATCAGTTCCTGAATAAATAATTAGCTGAACAGAAAGATATGGTAAAAAAAAAAAAAGAGTAGTGTGCAATTCTGTATTCATGAACTGTTCATGAATCAGTGGCTCACTTAAAAAATACAGACACTTTCGTGAATGTACCTAACTGTCGTATAAGCATTAAATATTTTCTAAAGGTCAACAAGCTAATGTATTAAATATGTTGATATAAATAAACTAAATACAAATAAATATATTGTCTCCAAGGCTGCATTCAGTTGATCAAAAATACAGCAAAAACAGTAATATTGTGAAATATTATTACAAAAAAAAAAAAAAAAATTCAGCACCATTACTCCAGTCTTCAGTGTCACATGATCTTTCAGAAATCAATCTATATGCTGATTTGGTGATCTAGAAACATTTCTAACTAATTAAAAAAAAATGACTGGTCGAAAGGTCTTTTTTAAAACATTCTACTTTAATTTAAATCAATTTAAATTTAAATCAGGAACTGAACTGGAATTTAAAAACATCCTTGAATGGTGCACAAACCCTGGTGTCACGCCTGCTTAGGACTCTGGCTTAGTGTTGTGATTGGCAGGATTGCATGAACAGCTTTACCAGAACTCCATATACCAGAACACTGAGTCCAAATCGGCAGAGATGCTGTTAAACAGTCACAACAAAGTTAAACTAGCAGAGGAGAGAATGGTAACTTTGGTCATTAGCCTTCGCCATATAATTGGATAAGTGCCGTGGGCGGGCACTAGAGATCACCACACTGTGGAGACAGCAGCGATGCTTCCTGCGCCTTTCATGTCAGTAGCGTATCCTCAGGTCCAAACAAAGCTCTGCAGATTTCCTCACAATTGGAATGCCCCGCATGTTCACTGATTTAATATTTTGGCTATTTTCATCGTGCTTTCATCTACTGAGAGCACAATATTTCCCCTCCAAACTAGTGCAGAAAATGAAAAACTTCATCTGGTTTGACCAAATCAGGATCCCAGGAGGATGAATCAACCAGGACGCTGTTGTCTCTGACCCAGACACACTGCGCAGTCAAACACCCTGCAGCTCAGCCACAACTGTGCCACTGTCACTCTGCCTGAACTGTTGCGTCATCACAAACCAGAACACTGGATAGCACCAGGGGTCAGTGTAAAATGTCACCAACTGGAGTGAGCAGCACGAGAGCACTCTTGCTTCACTCTGCCTCTCACTGAGAGAGAGAGCAGAGCGTCCAACCACGACAAGCCACGTGAAACTGAAGCACTTTAACTCTTTTTAATTATGCTTTCAGTATCTATTAAATCTCTACTGAGCTCTACATAAACACTACCAGTCAAATGTTTTTGAACAGTAAGTCTCTTCTGCTCACCAAGCCTGCATTTCTTTAATCCAAAATACAGCAAAAACAGTAAAATTGTGATTTTTTTTACTATTTAAAATAACTGTTTTCTATTTTAATATACTTGAAAATGGAATTTATTCCTGTGCTTTCAAAGCTGAATTTTTAGCATATAGTATATATATACCATTTTTAATTTTCTTAGGAAATGTAAATTGTGCCAATGCAAAAATCGCTATCATGATGCTTTTCATTTTTTTCTGAAACAAGAAAAAAAGTTATTTCCACCATATCTCAAAGTATATATTGTGTTCAATAACATTCTGTGGTAGATATGGCAAATTCACAGCTAGAATTTTATATATTCAAAATATAATAAATAATCTTTTCTGACAAAATAATAATTTGACAAATTATAAATAATGCAGACTAAATAGCAAAAATATTCTCTGAAATTCACCATGATTTTGTCTTGTATATCATCTCATACCTAATATAATTTTCCTTTTGAAAAAAAAAAAAAAAAAAAACAATGCAACTATGGGGTAAATGTTAAATTTGAATAATGTATATAAATCACTTTCACATAATAAATATTAAAATACTATAATCTATTTAATTCTTTGTTTTACTTATTTTAAACAATATTATGAATTATCTATTGTTTTTATTACTATTTATATTTATATTCCTATGATGAAAAAGCAAAAATGCATTATAGGCATGATAAAAATTCTCCAAGACATTTAAGAAAGAATCAAAAATGACAGTTAAGACATTTATAATGCTACAAAATATATATATTTTTTTAAATAAATGTTGTTTTTTTGACATTTCTATTCATCAAAGATGAAAAAATGTATCACAGTTTTCACAAAAATATTAAGCAGCTTTTTTTCGGTTCTCAACTTGGATAATAAGAAAAGTTTCTTAGAATGTAAGAATGATTTCTGGAGGAATAATTCACAGAATAATTCTTTGTTTCGATTATCTTTTTAATAATATATAATCATTAATTACAAATGTTTCATTATTATTTCTATTCATATTCATGATGGATTTTTATAGTATATGATTGGGATGTTTGGGTCTGGGGAATGATTAAAACGACATGCATTCAGAAAAATAGAAACATTATAATAATGGCAAAAAGTCTCCTTCTTTTAACAAAAAGAAAAAAAATAAACCCTTGGACATAAAAATGTAGCAAGCACCACTAATTAGACATCTCTTTATACAAGCTCACCTTTAAAAGAAGACTATCAGAAAAAATGGCATATAACTTTGGCGCCGAACATGACTTTTATTTCAGTCTGCTTTTATTAGCTGAATTCTAGACTCCAGACAGCACCGTGACAGAGATGGAGAAGACATAAAAATGACTATAATGCTGAAATGCATTAGATGGCGCTTAAGGAAAGATCCATTGAGATGGGTTGGACTGATCTTCATCACAGGCTCTGACCTTCACGCAACCTTTATCCTGTGCTTTAAATGTGAAATGTCATACTTCACTTGTTTTATGATCTACAATCATTGGTGAGAAAAGCCTGTGACTACCTCAAGGGCAAAAACAGGCTTTTCTATTGCAGACCCATCCACCGGTAAGAAACTGGAGAGTGCCGACATAGAACACGAACTCACCGCTCCCTCGATTTGCATAATTACCTTTTCAACAATTTTTACATAATCCCTCTGTTTCAGAGATAGACCGGATCATCATTGCCAATGACGCCGAAGAGTTCACCTTGCATTCACCTTTTAGCTGTGGTCTAATTGCATCATGGACGTCCTGTGTGTATTCAAATATATAACTGCACTACATGCTAAATGCATTCACTGATGTGACTTTTCAACCTTTGCTAATGCTGACATAAGCAAAGGTCTGATGCTCTGGAAGCCTGTCTGGTCATTAAATTGGATTTAATAAGCTTTGATATGTCACACCGCTGAACCCTGCACTTCACAGGAGGGAGACTCTGAGACTCTGTGATGTGTCCTTAAAAGCTGATAGCAGTTTGCAGAAATTTTCAGAGTGGCACAACATGCATCAGAGTAGATGCCTTATTTACTTTGGCAAGAATCAAAACAGCACTGCGAGGGATAAACATACAGCTTGTTCAATATGTAGCATATTTTGAAGTTCATCATTGAACCAAATAGCTTTACTAGATTAATATTAAGATTTAACCCAGATTAGTATGCAAAAACAACTACAACCCCAATTCCAGAAAAGCTGGGATGCAGTTTTTCCACGAAATTGGGCTACTTTTACACTGTTGCCGTGGGTAGTTTTTGATGTCCACGAGTTGAAGCGACTCCAGTAACGTCATATTTAGCTCCTGGAATGCAAATTTACCAGGGAACCCCGACAAAAAAACTTGTATTTTATCCCCTTGGAAACATGATTTGGATAGTTTTGGCCTAGTTTTGAGTAGCAATTAGGCAGGTTTTGTTGTAAAAACCTGGCAACCCTGCTGGGACGTTTTGTGAAATGCCATAAAATCAAGATCTGTTCATTCTCTTTAACCTTTATTTAACCGACTAAAGTAAAAAGGAAAACATTCCAGTGTTTTTTTTGTTTTTATTTTGTTTTTTAAATATAACCAAATTTTGATTTTCATGGCAGCAACACACTCCAAAAAACTTGGGACAGAGGCAAAATAAAAGTGAAAAAGTTATAGAATATCCAAATTAAACTATTTTGAAACAGTTCACAGTAAGCAGGTGAAACGGAAATAGGTGAAGATATCATGTTTGGGTATAAAATGAGCATTTCAGTCATAAGTGAAGTTGGCTTATGTCTCATCACTTGACAATAGTGTCAGAAAAAATCAAAAATCACATTTCTTAACAGAAAATCACTAAGAATTTAGGTCTTTCACCAAATGCCACACATAATATTGTGAAAAGACTCAGGGAATCCAGAGAAATGTCAGTCTGTACAGGGCACGGCAAGACACCTCAGGTGTATGTGCATGACCTTTGAGCCCTCAGATGGCATTGCATAAGAAACCGTCATGCTGCGGTGTTAAATATAGCCACATGGGCTCAGGAGTACTCCAGAAAAATCACTGTCACTTAACCCATTCTGCAGCTGCATCAATAAATACAACTTGAATTTCTATTACTGTAGCAGAAAGCTGTAGATCAATTGTATGCAGTGATGCCATGGGGTTCTCTGGACCACAGCTCACCTCAGACAGTCAAAAAGATGATGGAAATGTGTGCTATGGTCAGGCCAGTCCATGTTTCAGCTTGTTTTTTTTTAATACCAAAGACACCATCCAGACTTTCATCAGCAACAAAAATGACTGTCATGGCATGGGTAGTCCATGGTTATTAGATCAAGACAATGCCAAGTCTCATTCTGCATGTGCTACAACAGCGTGGTTTTGTAGACACAGACGCAATGTGCTAGACTGGCCTGCAGTCCAGATCCGTCTCCTATTGAAAATGTATGACCATTCATGAAAAGGAGCATCAGACAACGACGATCACAGACTGCTAAACATCTGACATTTTTTATCAAAACAGATTGGACAACAATTTTGCTTGCAAAACTTAGTATCTAGTATCTAGTAATTAGTATCTTCAATTTCCAAACAATGAAACTTTGTTGATGTGGCACAGTGGTAAACATCCCAACTTTTTTGGAGTGTGTTGCAGCCATGAAAATCAAAATTTGGTTATATTTACAAAATTAAATTAAAGGTTGGCCACTGAAAACACTGGATTTTTTTTGTACTTTAGTCAATTAAATAAAGGTTAAAAAGAATGTAACATATTCTTGATTTTATGGCATTTTACAAAACGTCCCAACTTTTTTGGAATTGGGGTTATATAAGTAAGACATTTACAGGTTGATTTCTTCATAAAGTCGCTGTTTGAGCATTCAAACAGAGTAAAACCAACTCAACCAATAGTGTAAATGTGAGGGCGGGGCTAACTGTTTGTCTGACCAATGGCAGAAGGGGGGATGTGTTCAGGGAAGAGAACAGAAAAAAAAAATTCTTACAGGTTTGGAACGACATGAGGGTGAGTAATTAATAACAGAATTTTCATTTTTGAGTGAACTGTCCCTTTAAGACAGTACAACCTAACAAATGTTTAGCCTAATTTTTATTCCCAACAAATTAAACAAGCCATCTACCTTGGATAAGGTCCATGGATATGCTGTTTATTGATTTACCAGAACAAAATGCTTACATGATGATGTTATAAATTGTTACTAATTAAATCTATATACAACACCACTCAAAAGTCTGGGTCAACATTTATACATTACAAGCAATTTCTATTTCAAATAAACACTGTTCTTTGAATTTTCTATTCATAAAAGAATCCTAAAAAAATCATTTTAGAATGATTTCCGAAGGATTATGTGACACTGAAGACTGGAGTAATGATGCTGAAAATTCAGCTTTGCATCACAGGAATAAATTACATTTTAAAATACATTAAAATAGACAACAGTTATTTTAAACTGTAAAAATATTTCCCAATATTACTGTTTTACTGTAGTTTTGCTCAAATAAGTACAACCTCCATGATCATAAGACAACCAAAATAAAACAGATAGTTCCGGTCCTAGATTCTGATTGGTTGAGCCGCGTCTCCATTCTCTGCAAAATGCGATACAACCGCTCAGCCAATCACAGCGCAGCATTTCACTCACTGTAAACAGTAAAGGCGCCGCTTTGAATACACCCTGCATCCTAGTTTTCAACGTTGAGTAATGTATCACAGACATATCTGACATATCCTTTCATAAACAAAGTGTAGAGAGAGTGTAAATAAGAGATTCATTGTGCAGTGTAGAGAGTTTCGTTGATTATAATGGAACTTTGTGAGATCGTGATGAACTAAGATGAGTGACAGCTTTTCATTATATTTAAGGGAGTTTGCAAATGAGATATTGACTCAATACAACAGTTAAACAAGAAGTTAATATTTAGTGACTTACACTGTCTGACTATAATACTATTGGTTGATTTTGCTCTTTTTTTTATCGTCAAAAATAGTTTGAAATAAAGTCACAACTGAGCCGCTGCTCATCTCCATTCAAACACAGCAGTGTTTTGTTTACGAATGAACGTGCGTTTTCTAGTGAGTCAATGAATCAATTACACATTCATAAAAAGAGTCACATTCTTTATTCCTGAATTAATCAGCCGTTCGAACGAATCAAATGAATCATATGATTCAGAAAATTAAATCAGTGACTTACCGCCACCTACTGGCAGTATTAGTTTCATTTTTATCTTCTTTTTAGTTATTAAAATAATTTAATAATTCTATGTTCAAAATTGTATATTTAAAACATTAATCTCAACAAGAGTTTATGAATTTGACTGCACTTATGCCATCTCTGAGCCTTACTAAACAAATGAAAATATACCTAAAAGCCACTTTTGTGTTCTTTTGTGCCACGTCTTTACAAATGAATTTTATTAATACTGATTTCATTTGATTGGTAACTTATTCTTATTCTGTTGTTTCAATAATAATTATATAAACATAAGCTTATAAAATATATTTTTGTAAAAATTCGACATAAAAGATGACATACTTTTAATAAAGAAAAAAAAAAAAAAAATGCCATTACAAAGGTAACAAAATTCCCCTTTAATTCACTTTAAGGAGTCAAATATTTTAATGTGTGGTCGAGGTAACAAAGGAGCGGAGGATCCAGATGCAGCAAACATTTATTTAAACAAAACACAAAGTAAATCCAGGTATGGGCTCAGGGCAAAAGACAAGGCAACACACAAAGCAGCCATACAGGAACAACACCAGACCCAGAACCATGACAAACACAGGTGTTAAAATAGACAGGATAACGAGGTAACATGGGGAGGAGCTAATCAATCACTAGGGAAACTAACAAGATGGGCAAAGGAACAAGGGAAAACAGAAACAATGGGGAGAAAGAATACTTCAAAATAAGAGTCCACAAAACCAAGACAGGGAAACAGAGACCGGAATCATGACAAATACCACCTCGTAATGGGAATGCTAATTTTTGATCAGATTTTTTAATTATTGATTAGAAGGTGCTCCTAAAATGAAAAGTAAGCGTAGAGCCCTAATGTATTTATTGCATTTTGGGAAAAAATAATCAGTTTTTATAATAAATCTTTGAAAATCAAAATCTGGATTTGAATTTTTAATGTTATTATAACCTAAAGATGATATGTGAAAGTTTGAAGCAGAAAATAGTGGTTTTCATCTTGCCACTTTCTTGGTAAAGAAAACACATTTGTACTCAAATTAATCAAAATGGATCTATAGCATGTTGGAACCAAACTTCATTTGCTCTGTTTTATTTTGCAAAACCTTACTACGTATATGGAATAACCTTTTTTTGAAAAGCCATAAGCCCCAATGGTTTACAGTGAATTTATAACAGCTAAGGGGGTTTTAAGGGGTTTTTTTCTGCTTCGCATCATGCCTAACAACAGCACTTAGCTGTTATAAATCCACTGTAAACCACAGCTTCTTGGGGCTTATTGCTTTAATAACAAACTGTACATTCAATATGACAAGACTTGGAAGAATGGTGAAAAAGCAGGAGGGAGAAATTTCCATCACGTAGGCTGTCAGAATTAGATGGCTCTTATTATGCACTTGTGTATTTACAAAGCCCTTTTATCAGCAACGGAGGGCATCTTCATCTCAAGCGATAAAATCATTTGCTTGTGTCTGGCAGCTGTCTATTCTCCGTGCAAAACAACAGATACACACAGGCGAGCGGAAAGGAGAGAGCCATCCGACATGGGCCAAAAATAGACCTGCATTTCCAAGGCTTTTGGTTCACTGGTGCCATTATGGTACTTGTATAGAGCAGGTAAGGGTTTGGACATCATCGTTTCATAAGTATCATTTCATGCATCTTTCAACAAATGAGAAGAAAGAGAAATCGGGAATAGTTCAACCATGTCTTTCCAAAACAGTTTTGGCTCTTATTGATTTGCACTGTATGGACAAAAAATGGGACCACCAACATTCAACACCAAAATATTTTCTTTTGTGTTTAGTAGAAAAATAAAGTCATACAGGTTTGGAATGACATGAGGGTATAAATAATGACAGTATTTAAATTTTTGGGTCAACTATTCATTTAAACTGTTTTCCCTTCACAAATCTGGCACTCTTCTGAGACCCATTTGAAAAAGTTTGAGTCTTGGGTTTCCCTTGGGAAAGCGGCTGTCCTTTGGGAAAATCGTGTGTCCCGTTTCATTTTGAGTTTAATTACAGCCTTGGGTTACATTCTGTGTCTCCATTTCGTCTCAATTGAACAAAAGAGCGCTTAAGGGGACCTGAACCAGGCCTTACCATTTCCTCATTAATCTATGGAGCCGGAAAGCAATCCATTACATTTATGAAGCACTACGGGTCTCTTTTAGCCCGAGGTGCAATCATTGCCTTAAAGAATGACGCTTGTCTCCATACAAATGGTAATTAACTGGCACTATGATGGGATATAAACATATATTGCTCATTATTTCTTTGATAAGTTCAGTATACCAATTTATAGCAGATGCATGGGTGCAATTTTGACCATATTACCAAATAAGGATAAACAAATCTGCGTTACAGCTAGTGCTATTGGATTAGAGAAAATAATGACTTGAATTTTGAATCTTCCACCTCATGAAACACCCAACAGTCCCTCTGTTCTTCCCAACCACAGTTCACACTAAGAGTGTAACCATGTTTCACTTAAGTTCACAGCTGCCTGGGGGTTTGGGCTACATCATAATGGATTGTAAGCTGTGATCTCCATAAGTGAGACACTCCATGCGCGCCAGAGGAAATGGCCAGTGCGTATCACCCCGAGTCGACCTTGACACAGGCAAAAAAACAACACCAACGTGAGCTGGGATACAGAGGCAAACAAATGCTACTTTGCTTGAGCCGATATATCTACCACTGATGTCAAAATTGCTGATGGTTACATGTATAACATCTTTCCCTGAGTAAATCCATTACCCTGCTTTCTGAGAGAAAAACTAGTGCAACTTTGGCTGAGTTATGTAATTTATTTCAATGCAAATATGCATTTATGGGCCTCATTGTACTGCGGATCCGATCTCTGCTGTGCGTATGATGCAAGTCCTTGTTACAGTACGTGATTGTCTCCCAAGTGCAGTATACAATGATAGTGCTGTGCATGTTTGCGCTTAAAAAGGAAATCCAAGTCTAGAGATCAAGATCATTAATAGGGGTTAATTTATGATCAGTGAGAAAGTGCAAAGTTATGTTAACATGGTATAATAACCACATTAAGGGTTTGCATTAAAAGCATAGTTCATACTAAAACTTCTATCATTATTCACTCACTTTTATGCTGCTCTAAACCTGTATGACTTCAGAGGAAATGTTTTTGTTTACTGTCCATACAATGACAGCCAATGGGGACCAAAACAATCTAACTAGACATCTGTGACCCTGGACCACAAAACCAGCCATAAGTAGCACGGGTACATTTGTAGCAATAGCCAAAAATACACTGTATAGGTCAAAATGATCGATTTTTCTTTTATGCCAAAACTCATTAGGATATTAAGTAAAAATCATGTTCCATGAAGATATTTTGTAAATTTCCTACCATAAATATATCAAAACTAAATTTTTGATTAGTAATATGCATTGCTAAGAAATTTATTTGGACAACTTTAAAGGCAATTTTCTCAGTATTTAGATTTTTTACACCCTCAGATTCCAGAATTCAAATAGTTGTATCTCAGCCAAATATTGTCCTAACAAACCGTACATCAATGGAACTCTTATTTATGCAGCTTTCAAATGATATAAATTGGCTGGTTTTGTGATCCAGGGTCACATTTTTTTTTTAAATCATTCATGTTCCACAGAAGAAAGTAAGTCAAACAGGTTTGCAATGACATGAGGGTGAGCAAATGATGGCAGAATTTAGTTTTTTGACTATTGCTTAAAATACTGCCCTTTCCCTTTTGTTATTGTATTTCTCAAAACTTTATATGTCTATATGCATATGAATATATGAGTGGTGTGCAGTAGTATTCTGAAATAAAATGTAAATTCATATCCCAGTCACACTTTCTTGGTTAAATAAACACTACTTACACTGTCAGAAAAAGAAGGGGAAAAAAACCCTATTCTTCTTTATTTTTACATTAACAATGTAATTAATATTCATTAATATATTTATTGAAGCCAAGTATGAATTTCATCAAGTTAGTGTTTTTAAGCATTTTACATTTATTCCAAAATAATACCTCAAGCCAGGAACAATTTAAACAATGTTTTATTTGTGCATATATGTTCAGCAATTCTTTTTAATAGTAATGTTTGACCATTTTTGATTTTTTGAGATCATCAGTCATCAAAGCAAGTCATTCATGCCATTTTAAGACTTATTTTGACATAACAAAGTAGTTATATCTAAATGTGTGAGTTGTGTGCTTACTTTTTTTAAATTAGTCTGCCCATTAACACCATTATATTGTTCATTCAGACTGATTCGAGAATGCATAATGCGCACAAACACAAGAGGTGGGATTTATCGCATGAAACAATCACAGCCGAATATAACCAGTCATATCCAATCATATTGCGATAGAGGCATTGCCAGTATCCAATATTTTAAGGAGGCACTGCCTCCCTTGACTTCTCTGAGGAAATGCCCCTGGTATACGTGCATATGTCAGATTATTTTTTTCAATATATATTTGTATGCCTCCATATACAGACGACTGATTATAAAGCTCACCTGAACTTTAAAGTCAGAAAAACATAAGCACTCCCATGCACCAAAATACCATCTAAGCATCCTAATACACCTCACAAATGACTCAGGGATAGACCTTGTAGTGGCTGGATGTTGTTCACCTTTGAAATAATGTTCCCTGAACCATCCAAACATATGCCACTGTACTGGCTAGAAAAAAATACAAAATTTGCCTGTGGGTCTGGTGAGACTTTGCCTTTTTAAAAACATTAATATGAATAACAGGGTGTGATGAGCTCACAGTGCCCGAGGCTCGCTCCCTGTCAGTTCTAGAACGATGATTTATTCAATAGCCTTCTAGAAGCGCGAGCGACAAACGGCCAGCTCCTGTACTCCCATGAAAACCATGCTAAGGTTTATGTCTGAATTAATCATTCATGCATGTCAATTATTTAGGCATGCATGTAATTCGGACAGCAAAAGCCTTGGCATTTTTCAAAAGACAGCTGTAAACCACATGTAGGAAAATGGATAAACAACAGTCTTGCATACTGGTAGGGAAACCATGATGGATAAATAAGCACTTTATATCATACACATATGACTGAAATGTAATGTATGAAAGGATGGATAATAATTGCATAAACTGGGGTGAGAAACAAAGGTCAAGGTTTAGCTCGTTAGCACTGGACCCATTATAACCCCTTCTGGAAGATGCTGTAACTACACCATCTTTGTCCATTAACACCCATTAAAAATATCTGTGTATTCTGACAACATTTAAAAAAAAAATCATTAATACTGAAATTGCAAATATGCAAATATTTTAATATTGAAATTGCAAATATGTAGTTATATCAGATGGTAGATAGCAGATATTTCACAAGTCACTGATCGTTTTAGGCGGCTCTAAAAAAGTGTGAAATTGACATAATTTACCCTGTCTGCTGCCTTTAATGTTATAGCTCTGGATAGTCATTAGTGAAGGGTTTGCGACTGTGCATTTTCTCGTAGTGTCATCAGCCAATAAGTGTTGGCATGATGTAATTTCCAAGCTGTACAAAAAAAAGAAAAATGGCAGCATAACTGAGCATGAGCTAAGATGGGATCCTCCGCCAGCTGTTGTGGAAGGGAAGTGCCATTGAAATAAATGGATACACTAATGACTAGTTAGTCAGTTACCAGTTCAGCCAATCAAAAATGAGCTAAAGCGGTGAAATCACTGCCACACATGATCACTATCCTCCTGAGGTGACATTATGTATAAAAACGTACAGTACAAAATACAATCTGGGTCCAAGAAAGTCTTAATCTTAATCTTAATGATTTAAGATCATATAAATCAATGTCAGAGGACAAAACTGGTCTCATCTGAATCAGCAGCTTACTGCGTTCAATTTGATATATAACATTTAACCACATTTTTCACCTATATGTAACCCTGGACCACAAAACCAATCATAAGGGTCAATTTTTTGAAAATCACCTTTAAAGCTGTCCAGAGGTAGTTCTTAGCAATGGATATTATCACTAATCAAAAGGTTCTGACATATTTATGGTAGGAAATTTACAAAATATCTTCATGAAACATGATCTTTACTTAATATCCTACTGATTTTTGGCATAAAAGAAAAATCGACAATTTTGATCCATACCATGTATTGCTACAAATATACTCCTGCTATTTAAGACTGGTTTTGTGGTCCAGGGTCACATAGCCCATGTTAAAAGCTGACCAGACTGAGCAGGGTTGTAACACTTCAAATACTATTTCTAGACCCATAAACATAGGATAGTGTATACATTTGCCACACACAGTGTTATATTTTAGATTTGTTAGCATGCTATATCTATTTGTTCTATATTTGCTAACTCAATTAAAATGTTTAATTTTCACTTATATTTATAAATTAGGATACTTAAAATGAAATTAGGGTGGAAGTACATTTGATTACCACAACAAATTATTTCATAAATGACCACGTTTTCCATCAAAAACAATAACAAAACGCGTTTGCAGTGAGATACAGTATGTACTTGACATAACTAAGTTTAGTGACAGATGCTAGGTTTCTATAATCTGTAGCAGACGAAAATTGTAGGAGCAAAATGTAGTACAAAAACATCTGGTTACAGATGTTAAAACTCTCCTGAATGGCACTGACAACCTTTTATCTGTGAAAATCGCGCCATGAATTGAAATAATCTTGACATATCAACAAAACAATCACGAAGCAAGTAAAACACTCAAAAATAAAGCGAAATACTTACTTTCGTAGTTTAAGTTAGTTCCTTGCTTGGGTTCCCAGTGGCTCTCCAATCTGAGCTCATTTAAAGCGAAGCGCGCTCGCCAGTGTTTGTTTTAAAACATTGTCTCCAAGCGCAGAAACGGATAATACGTCGACGAGTAGGTCTTTAAATCGTTTCGCGTTAATAGCACGTCCCATGAAGTCTGACGAATTAAATAATGACCCGCGCAAAGCTACGGTTGTTTATTGTGTCCGGCTCTCCAGTTCTCTCCGAACGCAAGCAGATCCACAGTGGATGAAGGAAGGTGTGCTGGAGAGATGCTGGATGGTCGTAGTGTCAGCGCGCTCGTTCAGTTCACGGGAACAATGTGCATGATGAGGTGGAATTGGTAGGCGAAACACAGAAGCATGAGCGAAAGCGTGATACACATGTCTCCTCCCCCAGGTCCTGCCTCACTCCAAGCGCGTACGGCAAGCTATTGCATTAAATCACTCATTTCATCAATGCTGTTTGACACGGGATGCTGCTAAAGATATCATGCAGTTGTAAATCTTTTCACAATAATTCAACAATGATATCTGTGATGCAACTGCACGGTAAGATCAATGACGACCTCCTATGTCTCATTGTCAGGAGAGACATGCATTCGTAACATTATTTTTTTGTAGGTTTTTGGACATTTGCATTATGCAAAGTGTATAAAAACATATATAGAAGTGGAAAATAATGAAATGCACTTGATGTAAAAAATGTTTTAAAAACCTGCCATTTTGCTAATTTGCATTATATATGAGCAAGAAAGTCCAACATAATGACAAAAATGTAACAATTTAGTCTGCCTCATGGCTGGGGGCACATGTGTAACATCAGTAATTATTATTATTATTATAGACGGTTTGCATTTCCGTCACGATTTGATGAGTTACCTGAATGCGTGGCCATACTCGCATGTAAACAGCATGGATTGCACAGTTAATGTACTACTGAATATGTGTTCTGCTAATTAATGCTGTCTAAACCACGGGAAAAAATGTGTTGAAGCTGCTAAATCATATAGATAAGGACTTACGAAGCAGGAAAGGATGCAATTTTTTGACAAACTAAAGTTGGTGGTAAAGATTCATACAAGCAGTATTAATTAAAGGGGTCATCGGATGCTAAGTTCACTTTTTCATGTTGTTTGAACATTGATGTGTGTTGGCAGTGTATGTACAAATCTACCCTATAATGATAAAAATCCATGCAGTGGTTTTTAATTAATCTGTAAAAATAATATCCCCTTTTTCAAATCGAGCCGTTCTCAGATGCCTGTCCGTGTGCCGTCACACCCACAGAGGCCGCTCCCACAAGAGTTGATTGACATGAGCTCTTACCTCAGACCAGCTGTCACAGTCCAGTAACTTTCCTTGTTTCAATGCCGAAGCAGGGATGTAAGTTAGACAAGAATATCTCCGATTGAGGTGTTGTGTTGCTGGATGTAATAATGAGCATAGTGGTCGTCATTTACTTCGACATCTGAGCCGCTGAAGATGCAGTGGATTACATTTGTTTGTGAATGGAACGCATCACCCGATCTACATAAATGGGTCTATGTTCGCGCAAATCATTCATGATCCAGCTTCACTTACAGCAGAAGTGTATATAAGCGTTTTTTTATGAATCTTTGCAATCGCCTTTCCTAATAATGTGGTACTTAGGAAATTTAGCAGCTAAATGCAGCTAAAGTAAACAAGATTGTCATTCCACAGAGAGAAGAGAGGGGCGGGGTGAGCAGAGCTCATTTGCATTTAAAGGAACAACCCCTTAGAATGACAGGATTTTTGCAGAGCTCATTTTGACAAGGTAAAAAGGGTGTTGTTTTACAAAACCACTGAGAATTTTTAATTAAAGTATATTAGAGACTTTAAGACCCTAAAGAATCATATCAACTTGTGGAAAATGGGCATCCGATGACCCCTTTAAGATATTAGCCTAATATTTCACCTACCTGACCAGAAGATTCTTGTCCTGGAAATCCTGGTTCAGTCTGGCCAACTACAAATGCATTTTGCTCCTCAGTTTTTTTTAACTCTTCTCCTTGATTTGTTATTAGTTTTGGCAGTCTATAGTACTCCAAATGTTTTTCCAGGTCAGACCGAGTAGCACAGCCCACAACATGACAATAACTGACCATTTTCAGCAGCAATCATCAGCAAAATATGTGAGTTTTGTTCAGTTCAGTGGCATTGTTTACATTCAGTGCCACCAATATGGCTGATTGATGATGCGTCGTGAAAACACTATTATTACTAAAATTAGGTGAACTACCCCTTTGAGAATAACAAATCCGGTACATTTTAGTTGGTTGAAATCATTTATGTTATTTGTACAGGGTCAGAAATTAACTAAGGTTTGTGGCAAAAATGCCACCAAAATTAACAAAATGCCTCATAAATTCAAGAGGGGCAAAAAATGCTCCTGCACAATTAAACAATTTATTACGGCTGTCACAATTAAAATTGTGAAAGCAAATGAAAAAGTGCCATATCATGGAATTATATTTAGATTTGCTCATGTTGCAGATTGCTTTTACACAGTTTTGTGCAGCACTGAGCCTTATAACCAATCAAACGCGTTAAATTTAGTAAATTTAAGCGCTTAGATTAGTCTGTTGATGAGTGCGCACTGTAGCGAATTCCCTCATCATAAACAACACAGTGCAGATACGACGTGAATAAAAGATTAATTTCTGTAGCTTTAGTGATTATAATGGGAGTTTTTGCATAACTTGTGCTAAACTTGGCTAATGTCATGGACTGAGTTGTTTGTCTATGAAGCCAGAATGTGATGTGCCCAAAACAAAACCATATTATAAAATCAATATTCAGAATTATTACAATATAGAGAAAAATATCTACAATAATAATTTTTTGTCATAATATTGCAGCCCTGTGAGCTCCTGGTTTTTTAATGTATCATTTAAATACAATTTTAAACAATCTATTGCTACTGACAATAGTTTAAAATGTTGATTAATGTATAGGGTACAAGTATTTGACATTAAAGACAATAAGGTGCTTTAACAATAAGGTCATTCTAATAATTGCCCTCATGTAATATGTAAATGTAATATTGCCCCTTAATGGAAAAATAAATTCTGATCCTACTTCTGTACTTTGTTTACACACTTTCTTCTAGGAGAATATTATTTTTCATGAACCACCAGCACACACTGGTTATTATATGGTAGAATAATAATTATTACTGAAGTTTAACAAGTATGACATGTTACCTGTGAGTGAAACATGTTAATGAGAAGACCTGTGGTGAACAGCTGCAGGCTATGGAAGAAAGAAAATATTTGTTATTCAGAAAATATGTTCACTACATTTGGAAATAAAAAAATATTTGTACATTTAGAGGCAAAATGTATTCAAATCAGTCATGTTAATGCTATAATCTTGAGCTGTTTTAATAGACTGACATCTCTAAAAAAGGTAGAAATATCGGCTTTCCTGCGAATAACTCTTTATGTGGGATGTGCTTGGGCATACCACTGTATTTATATGGTACTCAAAGGTACTTGAATGAATACCATGGTACACCTGGGTGGATTTTAGATTAAACAACAGTTTCTCCTCTTGTCAGTCTTTGACGGATGTTCAGGAAAGTACCATTGCACGACACATAAGTGTGGTGCTGCTGATACACAAAATGTATTTTCGTACCTTTATAAAATACAGTTGAACCACTGATGTCACATGGACTATTTTAACAATGTCCTTACTACCTTTCAGGGCCTTGAATGTGTGAGTTGCGTTGCTGTCTATGCAGGGTCAGAAAGCTTTCAGATTTCATCAAAAATCTTAATTTGGGTTCCGAAGATGAAAGAAGGTCTTACAGGTTTGGAACAAATTTTCGTTATGTATATTTAAGTATGTTTTTGGAGCTATTAAAATGGCCTTGGAGTTTTTTAAGAGATCATGATGGTTACATTTCGAAGTATAGTCGAGATTGGGGACATGAAAAATTGTCTGTCAATTGCTTTAGCTGTTTTGAAAATTATTTTTAGGTACTAATCATTATGAATTTGTATTAAGGGGGTTCATCTATGCACGTGATGTGAAACCTGATTAACATTTTTGTAAAATATGCAGTATTGTTGCATGGGGACATAAAGTCCTCTAAACAGTAGGAATGACCCAAATGCATCAACAAACGTCTTAAAAAAAGTAAACACGCTTTCGGTCAAAGATATTCCATCTGCAGATAAAACCAATCGCTGACAGTAGCACTGGCACCATAGAGTTTTCCTGCTCCATGGTGCACATATTAAAGTTATAAGCACAAAGAGAGGAGACGCCACAATTGGACACCTGGGGCCGAACTCTGTAGGGGCCCAGATAGGGCTACACTTTGATGAGGTGTGGATGATCAGAGAGCGGGACATCTATGTGACGCTCTATAGCACTGAGAGGTCACTGAAGCGCAAAGCTATAATGATCTATGATTACCTGTGTCAGTTTTTGATCTTGGCTTTTCCGCCCGTATTATCCTCCTCTGCAGAGATGGCAGAACAGGCGGTTTGTGGAAATAGCTTCTTTTGTTATTACCTCAACCCTCATTACCCAAGAGAATGGAGAGGACAATAGTGTAAAAATATCATGAAGCAGCAAAAAAAAAAAACCTGGTCTCATCATTGAAAATACACTGTCATGTTATCACTTCTCCTTTATCATGTTCTCTTTTACTCGTTGACCTCCAGCTATTGTGTATGCAGCTTCAATCTGAAACAAACCATCTTAAAAGGGCGAAAGCATCCAGGGCCTTTTACTGTGATGAATGCTACACCATTGTGTCGAGCTCAGGGCTTTATGTGGTGTATTTCACTTTTCCATTACAGCTCAAGGGTAAGGTAATTCCTTCTGTATCTGACATCACCGGACCGTTTTATTACGTACTGCAAGTGTGAAACATGAGGACAATGTCTGAAGTACTAATATGTGAACTATATAATGACCTATATGGGCTTTAAAGCTTATGCTTTATGTTCACACATAATTTATATTTCATATAGCATCACAATTCATTATTTATCTGACAAAAATAAAGCCCAGAGTGCTTGTGATTCTTCCTGTAGGCAGTTGTTTCTTTATTAGGGCAAGTGTGTTCTTTGCAACACACAAAAACTAGCTTTTAAATAATTAAAATTAGACACTGATATATGATTAACTGGTAAAAAATTAAGCAAATAATGACTAATTTTAGCCTGTGCTCTGCTCAAAGCTTTCATATGTGACCCTGGATCACAAAACCATTAGTCATAAGTCACATGGGTATATTTGTAGCAATAGCCAATAATACATTGTATGATTTTTTTGATTTGTAATTGTTACGGCTGTGCCGTCAGGAACGAAGGAGAAACGAGCACTCGACACACAGGAGATAATTCCACAAGGACATTTAATAAGTAAATACTTCAACACTTCAAATACTCTGGAGAAACATAGAATCCCAGGATACACACAACCACAAACACTTAATGACCAGACAAGGAACTAAACCCAAGGTGGAACTTAAATACACAAACTAATCAGTACATACACAGGTGATGACAATGAAACAATCAGGGCGAAACAAGGAAGGCGTGACTCGGGTAACGAGAGGGCTGGGTCCAGGGAGCACATGGTGAATCACAACATACACAAACACACGATGACAAAAAGGATACGTGACAGTAATAGGCACTGCTAAGGGCTTCATTTGGACAACTTTAAAGGCGATTTTCTCAATATCTTAATTTTTTGCACCCTCAGATTCCAGATTTTCAAATAGTTGTATCTCAGCCAAATATTGTCCTGTCCTAACAAACCATACATCAATGGAAATAAATACAGCTTATTTATTCAGCTATCAGATAATGTATTAATCTCAATTTCAAAAAATTGACTCTTATGATTGATTTTGTGGTCCAGGGTCACATATGACTTTGAAAGTCTTAGAACTTGTTAAAAATACAACTGAATATTAGTATTATTTTCTGTAGAAAAAATTCAGCTTTGACATCACAGGAATAAATTACTTTTTAAAATATATTAAAATAGAAAACAGCTGTTTTAAATTGGAATAATATTTCACAATATTGGTGATTTTACTATATTTTTAATCAAATAAATGCAGTCTTGGTGAGCAGACATCTTTTAAAAGAATTTAAAATCTTCCTGACCCCAAGCTTTTAAATGGATAGGGTACATATTATGCATATAATTGATACAGTGATTATATTTTTTCCCCATTTCTTAAAAAAATTCTTCAAATATTTAGAGATCACGATCTTCCAATTTAAGACTCAAAACTCTTACCTCCAGCCAAGATTTCTAGATGAACAAGTAAATTTCTGAGGTTGAATGGAAACAAATGGCATGAAAATTCAAACAGAAACAATTAATACACAAGACAAATTAAATATAAATGTGGCCCAGGGCCACAAAACCAGTCATGAGGGTAATTTTGTTTTTAAATTGAGATTTATACATAATCTGAATAAATAAGCTTTCCATTGATGTATGGTTTGTTAGGATAGGACAACATTTGGCAGAGATTCAACTATTTGAAAATCTAGAATCTGAGGGTGCAAAACAAAAATCCAAATATTGAGAAAATCACCTTTAAAGATGTCCAAATGAAGTTTTTAGCAACGCATATTACTAATCAAAAATTAAGTTTTGATATATTTATGGTAGGAAATGCACAAAATATCTTCATGGAACATGGTCTTTACTTAATATCCTAACAATTTTTTGCATAAAAGAAAATTCGATAATTTTGACCCATAATGTATTGTTGGCTATTGCTACAAATATACCCGTGCTTCTTATTAATGTTTTTGTGGTCCAAGGTCACAAACAGAAAATAAGGTTGTACCTCACCTTCTCTATTACTATCAGACAGATTCACTGCTACCTGATTATGTTTAAAATATGGGAAACATAAAGTCACTCTGTTTTGGTTTATTAGACTCTTCACAGAAAACTGTAGCCTCGATAATAAATAAAAATTATTTTTTTTCTTTACTGCGGGCCCAATAAACAACAGCCTAGTTTTTCAACCTGACAGCTCACTACATGATCTGGCTATTAAAAAAATAAAATGCATAAATGAGAAATATTCAGCCTTCGAAAAGATATGATGTTCATTTATTGAATATGTAGAGAGTTATGTTTTTGCTTTGGAGTTACCTACCTTTTTGACATGAAACAGACAGTTATGTAAGCATCTTTGTCCCTTTGGTGTGAGACAGAAATGAGACAGAATGATCAGTTTTGTGTGAAATGTCCCTGTAAGTTTCTTTAGTAAGAAATATTTGCCGAAACATTTCTAAAATGTATCATCTGAAGAGTGCCTTTTCAAAATGAAAATCAAAGAAATAAAGATATTCAGACACAAAAGGAATTTGGTTTGAACAAAGAAAAAAGTATTTTGTATATAAACACAATGACTTTAACTGGGAAAACAACTCCCACCTCCCAGGAAGTTGGTCTAACCCTGCAATTACCGTGCCTTTTAAAATTCAGAGAGACACGATGTTCATTCAACAACACAGCAAGGCGCACAGGCTCTCCAAATCTCTTCATCAGAGGGAAATGTGGCCCCCACTGCGGCTTCATGTCCATCTCAATCACTTCTAAATAGCCCATCACAATGACTGTACATGCCTAAATGCTGGAAATGAGTCTATTATAGACTCTGCCTTCAAGGGTTGCTCTGAACGATGCATAACTGCTTCTTCCTTCTGTGGCCAGAGACGTATTAGGAATGAATAAGAGGGAGTTTGAAAGAGAGAGAGAGTGGGGTTGAGGCGAGGGCAGATAGCTATCAGAACCAGAAGTAAACGATGATTTGTATGTTGACGAGCCGCTGCGATCCCCGTAATTACATGGATGACCTGGTGGACACTTCAGTGGCTTAATCTCACTGCAGAATTACATATTACAGGGAATTATCCTGAGATAAACGACACAAGGAGACCCCCGCTTACAAGCGCAGATGTGATTCTGATGAGGCGGCTGTTTTAAAGGCATCTCAAGATTGCACTGCGCCACATGCACTGATGGGTGTTGCTGACCACATTACAGCAACAAATTAAAATCTGCTTGCAAGGATGAGGCTTATAGAGCTAATTTTCTGTAATGTTTTAGAAATGTAACCCTCATGCTCTCTTGAGAGACTCCAAGGCCATTTTAATAACTCCAAAAAAATACTTGACATTTAAAGGAATAGTTTACTTCAAAACTAAAATTTGCTGAAAGTTTACTTACCCTCAGGCCTCCAAAATGTAGACGCGTTTCTTCATCACAGCAGATTTGGACAAATATAGCATTATGTCACTTGCTCACCAATGGATCCCCTGCGGTGAATGGGTGCCGTCAGAATGACAGTTTAAACAGCTGATAAACACATCCACAAGTAATCCACACGACTTCAGTCAACGTCTTGTGAAAACAGACACTGTGTGTTTGCAAGAAACAAATCCACCATTAACTTTAAACCCTCACTTCTGGCCAAATACATATAATCCATAATAAAGCTTCCTTCATTTCTCTCCTATAATTTAGACAAGACTTCTTCTGCTGGAGAAATCAATATTATGGACACTAGAGGACATTCCACTTTTTAGCCTGAAGCAACTATTAGTTAAAATGCTTTAATGATGGATTTGCTTTTGACTTCATGAGACATTAATTGAGGACGGATAATTCATGACACTTAAAGAGGAACTATTACGCAAAAAACACTTTTATAAGGTGTTTGAACACAGTTGTGTGGCCTCGGTGTGTGGAAACAACCAGCCTATAATGGTAAAAATCCACTGTAGCTGCAAACGTAGCTACTGGAGATATACAATGTCAGTACTAAAGAGGTATTACAAGTGTTGTATTTTTGGATGCACCAACAAACATAAGAGTCTCCAAAGACTCGCTTATCTAAAGACACTGCTGAGGACACTGTATAAATTTCACTTTTGAAGGAAATGCCCCGGAAAAAAATCAGATAAGTTCCCTAAAGTATCATGTGTTTGCTTTCAAAACTGCATTTCATTGTCCCTGCCTTCACCGATGCTGCCTTCATGCAACCAAAATGATCATAAATAGAACTGTGGTAGTCAA
The DNA here is from genome assembly GCF_022985175.1 of Labeo rohita. Lineage (NCBI taxonomy): Eukaryota > Metazoa > Chordata > Actinopteri > Cypriniformes > Cyprinidae > Labeo > Labeo rohita. The sequence goes on along the minus strand of NC_066884.1, from coordinate 8,193,976 downwards.
AAATTGCATATGAAGCAATTTGGAGTTGACTGCTTGAATTTGTCGTTCTCATAATCATAAGTGGGACTTGTAAAGTTCATGATAGCACGCAATAGCACCATAAGATCAGCTCCCTGTCTGTGTAATTCATGAACGCACATTTATTATGCACAGTACAATCAGATGACTGACTTTTAAACCGATTCTGGTTCAAACATAGAAGGCTAAATGCAGCTACCGAGGGTTTTTGACATTTTCTATGCGTAAGATTGTCCTGTTTTGTTTTCTGACAGCTCTTGAAGCTCCACCCTCTTCTGAAAAGGGGGTCAGGAGCACCAGGTCATTTGCATTTAAAGGGCCAAACACAAAAACAGTGCGTTTTGGCTTATACCCTAAAAGTGGCAATTTTAACTAGCTATAAAAAATGATTTGTTGGGTATTTTAAGCTAAAACTTCACATACACACTCTGGGTACATCAGAGACTAATTTTATATCTTGTAAAAAGGGGCATTATAGGTCACCTTTATACTGGTTGTTTTATTGTATTGTTTTTGCTGGGGTAAGGGGGTATTTAGTCTTGGTCACTTGCATTTTTATTGACTGGATTGCTACTGTATCAAATAATAAAAACACCAAGTGTCACAAGTCACATGAAATAGACTGATTACCTTAAGATGTTCTTTGGGATGCATAAAATGTAAATGCATCAAGTTGTTCCAGCCACATATGCAAACTTTATATCTCTAAAATGGAACAGAATATTTATATATAATTTCAAGATTTGTTTTTAGCTTTTTTCTGCCATTTATCATAAGGTTGTTGCCATAGGCTATACTGGTATTGACAATAACCGTGATTTTTCAATAATGAAATATCATTATCATGTTAATTAGGGGTGTCGTAATATACCAGTATTGGCGATATTTGAACATGACTATGATAATATGACACATAATAATCCAGCTCCATTATGGAGCGCTAAACTCTCGTGTGTGTAGGGCCCCTATGAAATCCATTTTATTTTTTCTCAAATTCTGATTAATTTTTTTCCCCTCAAATTGCGTTTTTTTCCATTTTCATTTTTCTGGATTCCATTTTTTTTTCTTTTTCATTTTTCTGGACTCCTTTTTAATGACTAAATTAAACTGTATTAATCAAAAGGCACATCTAATTAATTAAAATGTTGAAACTTAAATTTAAAATCACATTTTTTAAAAGTTAAACAAAAATTAAATTTTTAGGGCCCAATGAATAGTTTTATTTTTTTCATGTTTTATTTTTTAGCATGTCTAATTATTTGAATAAATAAAAACAACAGCCTTATGAAATGTTTGTGCTTATCAAATGAAGGCACAAAACATTAATTTTTCTTTTCATTAATAAAAATTAAACAAATTGTATTTTTTGGCATATAAAAGGGGTTTACTATTACAATTAAAACGTTGAAGAAATATTGTATGATTATTTCTTAAAAAATAAGGTTTTAATAATTTTAGTAGTATTATTACGTACATTCTGCTGAACAATAGTAATGTATTTCTGCCACAATGTCTTCGAGTTAAACCGAACTTTTATTTTGACGGGCTGCCGTGAATACCTGTAAATTTCTGTGTATATGACATTAGTTTTACTCAAATGTAATGGTCAAATACTCATGAAGTGACTCTCAGAGCAGTTCTGAGATGTTGATCATGTAAAAAAGCGAAACTCGTAGGAATAATAAAACAAATGACTTTCCATGAAATCCCTAATATGTACAAAGGTACATCACTGTAGTTGAATAAAATGCAGAAAGAAATGTTTTGTATGATGAAACATGAGAATCAGCACATGATTATAACAGTATATGGTTTATTCGTGTTCTTCAAGTCATCTCAGGTATTTTCATATGGATAATGTATATTTATATTGCAATGCTAAATGACATAGCCTTTATCACTGTATAGAATACTATAAAATAAGATTCAGTTCACAGAAGAAAGTTATTTCAAACACACGATCGACAAAAAAAGCGTAGTCATTCTCATAAATTGTCTTACTTGGACACTGTGCTAAACTAAAAACATCTAAATAACACTGGACTTTCACTGAATGAAAAAAACACAACAGAATGTCAGTTATAAAGGTTTGGAATAACATGACATTTTTGGCTGATCTTAAGACTCCTTAAATGTGTAAATGGGTAGCTCATTTTTCATAATGTTCAATCTGCTTTTCAGAATCACTAAAATGTGCCTGAATATGTGACAGGTAATTGCCGACAAATATATTCAAAGCAAAAGCTGATTGGTATCATTTTGTTGCTGCTTAATAAAACCTTGACATGAAGAGTGTTTTGTTCGGTCTCTGACCCTCTTTACACTTCACATTTGGTTTCAGACGTTCTAATTCTAACGCGGCTAAAAGAAAGGCTGCTTTCTTGTCAAAATACCTCATGCATTAATGATTCAAGTTCTTCTGCAAATGGAACACACTTTAGGCAGTGAAAGTTAATGAAAGAAAACAAATCTTGTCAGCGCCATTGCTTTAGTGTGTGCGTGTGTCTGCATGCTTTCAAAAAAAAGCTCTGGTGAAAAGGGCAGGCTGAGAGAAAGAGAGATACAAAGCAAGATCTGAAGGCCAAACATAAATTTGATTTAACTAAACTTTCTAATATGCTTCAATGATGAGAATGCATACAGCATTCAATAAGCGTGTCACATCATCACAGCCCCTCATTGAAATCAGGCCCCTGCACTACATTAATTGAGCACCAAATGACAATATAATAATCGCTCCATTATTACAAAGCAACTTCAGCCCCCGTAGAGATCAAACAGGAAGTATGAGATTATTGTTCAGCTTTATTACATTAGCCTCGCGCTCACTGGATCACCTCCATCTCTCTTCTTAATCATCCACCTCCATCTGACTCAGACATGTTGACCTCTCTATTTGCCTGACATTTTCTCTCAAGAGTCTCCTTAATATATATGTGCAAATATCCTTAAAGAGACAGGTTGCCCAAAAATTAATATGCTATCATCTAGAATAGATATTCACTCTCATATTACTCAAAAGATGTATGGTGTTAGTTATTTCTTAGAACACAAAAGCAGCTAGCAGAACACAAATGTAGACATACAGTATCTAGCAAATCAAAATGGTGTAGCAAAACCACACCTGCCCTCAAACTTGAGCATGCAAAATGACAGACAGGCAGAGAGTAATGCTGATTGGCTAAGAGAGTTGTGACGCTCCTCTGACTTGTTTTTGTGGTTTGTAGAGTCAAGTGCCATCAAAGAGACAAGTGTGATATTTTAACTACTTCAGTGATATTTGTCAGGTAATGGGAACATTAAAAAAAATAATAATAAAAAAAAAAAATTATATATATATATACATATATATATTTGTTTAAAATTTGTTTATGTATTTACACACACACACATATATATATATATATAATAATTCTAATATAATACATTTTTATAAATAATTCTATCTATCTATCTATCTATCTATCTATCTATCCTAAGTTAAATATATTAAGATTAGTATATTTTATTAGTAATTATATAAAATAATATATAAAATATATTTAAATTATTTTTTTACATTTATATCTATAATTCTAATATAATACATTTTTATAAATACATAGTATATAAAAATTATATTATATATATTAAAAATATATTATAGAATTTAAATATATTTTTACTATTTCTATTTCTAATAATTTATATATATTAAGTTACATATATTAAGATTAGTGTATTTTATTAGTCTATATATATATATATATATATATAGTTAAGAATATTTATTAATAATATTATTTAATAATTAGTTTGGAAAGTGCTTTATAAATAAATGAAAAATGTTGAGCTGAGTATATATTAATAAAATATATTTCAATTAATGTTTTTTTTTACATTTGTATTTATAATTCTAAAATAACTTTTGGATATATAATTATATAAAATATTTAAAATATAAAATAAAATAAGACAAAATAAAGTAAAATAAAAAATAAAATAATAAGACAAGATAAAATAAAATATTAAATTATTATTATTTTTTTATTACTTTCCATGTGTAACGCATTTTGAATTTCTACTGTGCATTAAAATATATATAAATAATACTGCATTGCTTTTAAAGTGCAACATTTCATCAGGATTTTAGAGATCATAGACAGTTTCAGACATGCGTTATTATGTCAGTCAATCATGTATGCATTAGGCAGATATGCTTTTATTCAAAGCAATAACTTGCATCGCATTTTATTAGTTTATGTATTCTATGGGAATAGAAACCATAGCCTAATGAAAGTCATGCACATTTGTATTAAACAGATGTGTGTCAGTGTGCAATGTGACATACAGAGCAATTGGTTAAAAAACCGACTATGCTCAAGGTCTCACTGTACTGAGAATGACCCCAAAACTGTGACTTATAGCGTTATTTAGTCATCCGAGGACACACACACTTACAGAAAACACTGACATTCTGCTGCAGTCTGTATCTGTTCCGCTAAATGACTCACTTCAATGGTTCGGCCTCAGAATATCAACACGCTGATAGAGATTCTCTCGTTCTCATTCTCTCTCGCCTCTCACTTTCTAAACACAAAGCCGCTAAATGTTATCCTTTCAAAAGCATGCCAACCCCGTCGAGTCTAATGAGAACATCGGTGCAAAATTGGCATTCCATTTACGCAAAGGAATAATTAAAACCGCTGACAGAACAAGGCACATAAAGGCTATAACAAGAGGCCGCAGCCAATCTGTGCAAATCAAGATCTTGTTTTAAAGTCCAACATTTGCTCTGCTGGATTCACAGACAAGGACACAGATCTGTCATTGTGTGGCATGAAAGGAAAATATCAGACACTTTAAATCTTGGCAGCCACTTTGACGGGCGGCCACAGAGCATCCGAAAGCCTGATGCTGCCGAGATCACCGCCTTTGAGAATTCAGCGCAAGTCTTTCAGGTATTTTAAGCAGAAGCGACTGAAGCCGCAGTATCCTAAAACAGACAGGACAGCGACTGAAGCGATTTCAGTTGTTTTGCTAACTTACGTCACACTGAGATTTTGAATTAGGCTGTTCCATCCATACACACCATCTCAAAATTAACCAGCAAAAACTTTTATTCAACACTGATAATAATAAATATGCTCATCAGCATATTTAAATGATTTCTGAAGTATCATGTGACACTCAAGACAGGAGTAATGGTTGCTGAAAATGTCAAAATTCAATTTTACAATATATTAAACAGTTATTTTTAATTGTAATAATATTTCACAATATCACTGTATTTTAGATCTTTAGAAAACACTAAAGTCTTAATGACCCCATATTTTTGAACAGTATTAGATATTTGTTATATTTTTTTGACCTAACATTGACTCTAGTTACTTAATGGGGGGCAGTCATGGCCTAATTGTTAGAGAGTCGGGCTTGTAACCCAAAGGTTGCTGGTTTGATTCCTGCACCGGCAGGAATTGAAGGCAGGGATTATGAATGAACAGCGCTCTTTTCACCTTCAATAACAAGCGTCTAAATGACTGTACCCATATGTACAAGTTATTGGTGTTTGGTGGTTTTTGGCTCAAAGTCTGCATTTAAAGTATGGGGTTAGAATCGTTGCATAATTCCAAATAAATACATTATGATCCACAAATAAATGTAAAGCGATTGACAAAAACAAAGCATATTCACAAAATAAATAGAATGAGATCCACAAATAAATCTTAGAGTTCCACAAACATGAATTATATTCACGAGTAAAAAAATTAGAATTGCAAATAAAAAAACATACTCACAAATATTTTTTTTATTTTACAAACACAACTTTGCCCGGCATTTATATGTGAATCGCGTACTGTGCATTTGTGGATCGCAGTGCATATTTGTGGATTGCTCTCTGTGCATTTGTAAATCGCTGCGCATATTTGTGGATTTTGAAACATTTCAAGCGTCAAGACGCACACTGATCCACAAATGCATGGACTCCACCCACCTTCTACTTAAGCCAATCAGATACCGGCCACGTGGGGCTGACCAATCGTTGCATGTTCTCGCTCTAACCAATCACGTTTTGCCTTACAATCAGTGCAGGACCAGCCGTAATTCAGGACAATTAACCAGTCTCTTCAAAATGGACGACTAGGACAGTGGTGCTCATCATAGCATTATTGTAATAATATCTAAAATAAAACAAGTAATGTTATGTGTAATGTAATCAGTGTTTCATGCATCACTGAGTCGATGTGTGTTTTGACCGTGAGTGTGTTTAGCAAACTGGTATTCTACGGTGACCGGGAGGGGAGGTCTTCGGTTCACTTAGTTTTGTCGTGGCCACGACATATAAACTCGTGAGAACGTGATAATATAACACAGCCACGAGATATTAATTTGTGGGAACATGATATTACATCGTGGGCAGGAGAACGTTGTGGAGGTAACGACATACTTATGCCACAACTTATGTTGAGGGAACGACATATTTTTCTTGTGGCCACGAGTTTATTGCATAAACAAACCTGTGTGACCATAGCAACCCGGGATTATCAGAGATGGTGGATTCATTATTATTTTATTTTGAATTAATAAATTATTATATTAACTATTATAGATTATTTCATAATTTCTTTTATTGTTTTATAATATAAATTATTATATTGCACGCAATGTAAACAGCATTCATATTAAGTTTATAACGAATAAACGTTACCTAAAGTAGTCTAAATAACATAGGCATACAAGAAAACATTTTTACCCATCCCTCAATCGTCTTCAAAATATTTGTATATTATTATTAGGCCATTATTATCACCATCATCTTCATCAACATCATTATTATTAGCCTATTATTATATTTTTATATTTTCCCTTAATTTCGATCTTACATAACGTTCTTATTAATAATAATAATAATAAGAAGAAGAAGAATATACAAATATTAAATTAAATGTTTCATGTTAGTAAAAATGTTTTAAACAACTCTGATAATCCCAGGTTGCTATGGTCACGAAGGTTTGTTTATGCATGAGAAAAATATGCCGTTCCCTCATCATAATAAGACGTGGCCACGAGAAATGGAAGTCGTTCCCTCAACATAGCCTCTCCAGGCCACGACATCGTTACCTCAACAAAACGGTCTCGTGGCCACGACATAATATGACGTTCCCACAAATTAATATCTCGTGGCTGTGTTATATTATCACGTTCTCACGAGTTTATATGTCGTGGCCACGACAAAACTAAGTGAACCGAAGACCTCCCCTCCCGGTCACCGTAGAATACCAGTTTGCCAAACACACTCACGGTCAAAACACGCATCAACTCAGTGATGCATGAAACACTGATTACATTACACATAACATTACTTGTTTTATTTTAGATATTATTACAATAATGCTATGATGAGCACCACTGTCCTAGTCGTCCATTTTGAAAAGACTGGTTAATTGTCCTGAATTACGGCTGGTCCCGCACTGATTGTAAGGCAAAACGTGATTGGTTGGAGCGAGAACATGCAACGATTGGTCAGCCCCACGTGGCCGGTATCTGATTGGCTTAAGTAGAAGGTGGGTGGAGTCCATGCATTTGTGGATCAGTGTGTGTCTTGACGCTTGAAATGTTTCAAAATCCACAAATACGCGCAGCGATTTACAAATGCACAGAGAGCAATCCACAAATATGCGCTGCGATCCACAAATGCACAGAAAGCAATCCACAAATACGCGCAGCGATCTACAAATGCACAGTACGCAATTCACATATAAATGCTGGGCAAAGTTGTGTTTGTAAAATAAAAAAAATATTTGTGAGTATGTTTTTTATTTGCAATTCTATTTTTTTTTACTTGTGAATATAATTCATGTTTGTGGAACTCTAAGATTTATTTGTGGATCTCATTCTATTTATTTTGTGAATATGCTTTGTTTTTGTCAATCGCTTTACATTTATTTGTGGATCATAATGTATTCATTTGGAATTATGCAACGATTCTAACCCCATATTAAAGTCACACCAGAGGTGTTCAGTGGGGATTTGGACTTGGCTTTATACAAACCAGCCAAGTTCTTCTTCCACACTGACTGAATCAATCCTTTCCTTTTGAACCTTGCCTAATTCACAGATGCACTGTCAAGTTAGATTAGAAAAGGGTCCTGTCCAAACAGTTGCTATAAAATTAGAAGCACATAATTCCCTAGAATATTATTATATGCTTGAACATTAAAATTTGTACTCATGGAAATGACTAAAGTAGTCAAAATTGTTAATTAGAAGGGGGCGACCCAATACTTTTGGGAATATAGTGTATATGTTTTTTGTAGTATTGCTAGAACTAACTACTTAAAAGATCAGTTCACTTCCAGAATAATAATTTCCTGATAATTTACTCACCCCCATGTAAAGATGTTCATGTCTTTCTTTCTTCAGTCGAAAAGAAATTAAAGTTTTTGAGGAAAACATTCCAGGATTTTTCTCCATACAGTGGACTTCAATAGGAGCCAACGAGTTGAAGGTCCAAAATGCAGTTTCAGTGCAGCTTCAAAGGACTCTACAAGATTCCAGCCAAGGAAGAATGGTCTTATCTAGCGAAACGATTTGACAACTTGATAAATGATTTACTTTTTAACCTCAAAATTTTGTCTTGTCTAAGTCTGTGTGAACTGTTTCTTTCCGGTTCAATACGGTCAATACAGTTAGATTATGTCGAAAAAAAACTTGTTTTCTTTACCAACTTCAAAATCATCCTACATCACTGCAGAAGTACCGACCCAGTGTTTACAAAGTGAACATGCAGAGATCATCAAATGCCCTTTACAAAAAAAGGTAAAACAGCGATGTAGGATGATTTTGACGTTGAAGTAGAAAACGAGATGGGAGTTTTTCGACATACTCTAACTGTATTGACCCGAATTACACAGACTACACATGCGCATTGCAGGGACAAGACAAGACGAGCATTTGAGGTTAAAAAGAAAATAAACTGTAAATTTGTTTAAAAAATGACCAGTTGTTTTTCTATATAAGACCCAATCATTTAAAGTTATTTGAAGCTGCATTTAAACCACATTTTGGAAGTTCAAACTTGAGGCACCATTGAAGTCCACTATATGAAGAAAAAAATGGGAATGTTTTCCTCAAGAAACATAATTTCTTATCGACTGAAGAAAGACAGTCATGAACATCTTGGATGACAAGGGGATAAGTAAATTATCTGTAAATTTTTGTTCTGGAAGTGGACTTCTCTTTTAAAGTGGGAACTAAATGTCTTTTCCAACTTGAGAACTATATATACAGTCACAAAGAATTGTTTATTACACAGAATCTGTGCCAGTATCATGGACCATATGCCAGCATATCTTTTTGTCACACTGTACAACAATAAAACTGTTTTTGTATTATAGTAAGGGATAAGTTTAGGGTTGGGGTAGGTGTAAACGTTAAAAAAAAAACCAATCCAATAGGTAGAACAATTCATTTCATTGTTAGTTTTCATTGTTAGCTGTATCCCTTCTAGCCACAACCCAGCAAGAATCAAAAGCTCGTCCACAGTTTAGTAAATGTTGGCAACCTCTGTAAATTATTCTTGATTGCGCTGTATTGACTGCTTTGGTGCGTTGCAGTATAGGGCATTGTTCTGATGCTTATCCGAAAAAGAGATTTTTTTTTTCTTTTTATTGCCCCCTCAAGAGTCAAATGTCACCCATGGGTTCACGTGTCATTTGAACTGAGGCTCTAAACTAAAGCAATCATTCATTCTGCATTAGGGAGTGCCCAAACCGTATTTATTGTCTGAATTTCATTATGAATTTGGCTAAATTTTAAAGCTGTTACTTTGTTTATTAAAAATTAACAAAGCACAAAGCCTATTGCAATTAGCCTACCTTTTTTTTGGTAAAGGATGTTTGACTTTCTTTGCTTTAGAAACATTGGCTCAGTGCCTCTGCCTACATCACGTGTATGACCTTTCTAACGTGATTATGTAATGTGTGAAGTCGAGCTAGTGCAAAACAAGCATTTGTGGTTAAAAAGTAAAGAATTTTTTTTTTTTGCTGCTCGTTTTGCAAGATAAGACCCTTATTCCTCGGCTGGGATCGTGTAGAGCCCTATGAAGCTGCATCGAAACTGCAATGTGGACCTTCGACCCGTTGATCCCCATTGAAGTCCATTAAAAGGAGAAAAATCCTGGAATGTTTTCCACAAAAAACCTTAATTTCTTTTCAACTAAAGAAAGAAAGAAAGAGATGAACATCTTGGATGACATGGGGGTGACTAAACTATCAGGAAATTTGCATTCTGGAAGTGAACTAACCTTTTAAAATGAGTGAACTATAAAACAAAAAGCAAAAAAGCCATTTGGGTTATACTGTGTTATATGAACTCTACTGCAAGAAAATCCTTGTAAATGGAAGTGTGCACTTCACATATTAAGCCCATTTAAAGATCGCCATGTAAGTTTGTTCAGTCTCATACATGCAAACCAATTCTCACAAGTCATTTCCATTTCATTTAACCAATTCCGCCTGGCCTCAAGGGCATTGGCGCCCCTCCGTCCAAACAATTTTCATTTGGGTCAATCAATGTTCAAAGAGGCAATTAAGGAGACGACAAGCCAGACTGAAACTGATACAGACAAGAAACAACGCACAGCAGGAAGATACGGCTGATGCTGATTTAGCATTTATTGCTTAGATAACAGAAAGTTGCAGACCTGCTTAACGAACACAGTGGAAATCGAAAGCATTCTGGCGGCGTCAGCTTAAGTGGTCCTGCAGATGTTAAGTGACAGAATGTGCTTGGAATATAAGCGGTGCCAGATTGATTCAGTGTAGCGGAAGCGAAGATGACATCTGTCTGCTCGTGTTTTATAGCGCTATACAGGGAAATATAAAAGTTTCCCATTTCAACCTCTCTCTGATTTTATAGGTATTTAATATAAGATGGTCAGGAGGGTCGTGCAGGGTTCAGTTCTTCAATTTGAACCAAGACAGAAGATGGGACTGAATAAAATTCAAATAAATTCATATACCTTTTCTAAGTGTAGCCTCTTTTTTTATTAAAAAAATATTTATTTTTATTTTCTTTTCACAAATAATTACCCACGCTAGAAAATACACCAAATATGGGGCATTTCCAGAAAAATAATATCATTGCGTGCAAATTTATTTATAACAATGTTTCAGACATTTTATGCTGCTATAAATTCAGTTATATTCTGATGGCTGTGTTAATTGTTTTGACAGTGCTAAACTTATGAAATATGTGTCATTAGTTTAGTGAAAAATACATATGTGACCCTGGACCACAAAACCAGTCATAAGGGTCAATTTTTCAAAACTGAGATTAATATATCATCTGAAAGCTGAATAAATAAGCTTCCAATTGATGTATGGTATGTTAGGATAGGACAATATTTGGCTGAGATAAAACTATTGAAAATCTGGAATCCGAGGGTGCAAAATAAATCTAAATATTGAGAAAATTGCCTTTAAAGTTGTCCAAATGAAGTTCTTAACAATGCATATTACTAATCAAAAATTACGTTTTTATATATTTACAGTAGGAAATTTGCAACATATCTTCATGGAACATGATCTTTACTTAATTTCCTAATGATTTTTGGCATAAAATAAAAATCAGTAATTTTGACCCACACAATGTATTTTTGGCTATTGCTACAAATATACCCCAGCGACTTAAGACTGGTTTTGTGGTCCAGGGTCACAAATGGTAACACTTTAGAATTTGTTAACATTAGTTAGTGTATTAACTAACATGAACGAACAATGAACAATACTTTTATTACACAATAAAAATACAGTCGTTCATTGTTTGTTCATGTTAGTTCACAGTACATTAACTAATGTTAACAAACACAACTGGTAACACTTTACAATAAGGTTCATTAGTGAACATTATTATTTAACATGAACTAAGAATGAACAATACTTCTACAGCATGTACTTCAGCATTTACTAATGCATTATTAAAATTGCAACAATGTACTGTGAACTAACATGAACAATGAACAACTGTATTTTTATTAACTAACATTAACAAAGATTAATGTACTGTTTATTGTAGTTACATTAACTAATGTTAACAAATGACACCTTATTGTAAAGTGTTACCACCTTTTTTAAGTGTACCTTTTTTTATTTTTGTTTTATTAAAAATTTATTTTTCTTTACTTACAAATTACCCATAAAAACATGCTAGAAAATACACCAAATATGGGGCATTTGCAGAAAAAATAAGATAATTTTGTGCACATTTATTTGTATTAAGTTCAGGAAACAATATGGGAGACATTTAATGCTGTTATAAATTCAGTTACATTCTGATAAAGTTCATTTGGAAAAGCAGATAACATTCTCTTTTTTTTTTTAACAATTTTCAAAAATCATGTTTTTTTTTATTGTGCATTCCAATGAACCTCAATCAAACTGCAGTTGGATTATCTGTTTTTGCAAATAAACTCTTCATATGTAATCAGCTGAGTAAAACACAAATTATTAGTCAAATTTAAAGACATTTATAATCTTGTTTCAAATAAAAGCTTTTGAACTTTCTATTTATTAAAAAAAATTCTGGAAAAAACATTGTCACATATCAATTTCCACAAAACTGTTCAAAATTCATAATAATCAGAAATGTTTCTTGAGCAGCAAATCAGCATATTACAATGATTTCTGAAGGATCACACGACCCTGAAGACTGGAATAATTGCTGCTGAAAATTCATCATTGCATCACATGAATAAATTACATTTTTAAATATATTAAAATAGAAAACAGTTATTTTAAATTGTAATAATATTTCACAATATAAGTTTTTTTACTGCATCAAATAAATGCAGCCTTGGTGAGAATAATTTGACAAAACTTGAAGTAAAACGAATTTTGAATTGTAATTTAGTAAATTCCTCTTTCTGACTCTAAAGAACTAAAAGAGAGCAAGTTCTCAAATTCTGAGCTTTTTAACCAGAATTAACCATACTAGTTAGTAAATCAATGTGGATTATTCATATGTAGTCTGAATTTGCATCTATTGTGCAAAACTTTACACAGTTCATTGGAAACAGAGAATTTTGAACAAAGTTTAAAAAACTTGCTTTGTTATGCTAGTTAAAAATTATCCACTTAATATTTCTTTCTCAAGTTACCACATTTCATCATTGATGAATAATCAGAGGTGTATCAAGTCAAAAACCCCATTTGCATGAATAAATTTTTAAGTATGAATGTGAAACCCAACAGATTTTCCAGGACACATTAATGAACCTCTCCTGCTGTTACAGCCTTGAGGAAAGAAAGAGGAAAGCGTCCAGCCCGACGCAAATACTACTGAAATATACATATTAATCCGAGTTACGGAAGCGGACAATCCATTATTTTGCTGAAAGCGGAAAAATATCTCATTGGCAATATACGAAGTAATAGATGTAGCGGAGCTCAAATCACACCGCCAGTGTAAAGACTATTTCTTCCTAAAGCTTCCAGAACTGTGTGTGTGTGAAAGTCAATTGGAAGAAATTTTCATTTTCCTCACATCCCGTCTCCCCCCTCCTGACCTCCTCGATGGTCTTGCAACGTGACCGGCGAGCTGCAAGCATATCAGGCTTTGGTGTTTAATGCCAGGCACATCTCAGTAACAAGAGGGAGCATCGGTTAAGTGCAAATGCCAGTGCCCAGTGATTGTGGCCGCAATTACAGGGTGGAGAGATCTGCTATTTATTCCTGTCATCTCCAAATGTTAAATCATGCAAATGCTGGGCACAGACCTACAGCGGAATAAGAAGAGATGTGTCCTTCTTACTGTATGTTTGGAGCTTAAGGCTAATTGCAGCATCTCTGATTCTCACTGTGTTTGCTTGACCCTGAACAACAATGAACACAGGGTTGAAATAAAAGCTCCCGTGCTGAGATTCTGGTAGCACTGATTGATTTTCAACAAGAGGTTTCCGAATACCAGCACAAAATGGTATAAACATCACCTGTAGAAACATTTACTGTAAGAAACTGGCAGCTGCTGTTGCCAGATTGAGTGTAAAGAAAACAGCGATGTTTAATTAACTGTTTAAGTGACTGATATAATGTTTATATATTAATCTCAACTATTAAATCTGCTTTATACCATATAAATATACTGACAACCACCAGAATAAAATTGGCCATTAACAGTAGACAGAGCAGACAATAAAATAATGCTATAAACAACATAAAAAGTAATGTATAAAACATAATATTATAAAATATGTGTAAAAAATGAAAAAAGAAACATTTAACTATTTACTGTAAATAAAAAAAAATCCTTTTCACTGTTTTTCACTGGAAATTATTAAGTAAATACTGTAAAAATACATTCTTCAAATATATATTATCACTGCAAATTAGAATGTATACTTTTTACTTTTAGAATTTACAGTAATTTATAAGTATATAAATATATAATATTACAAAGCTATAATAAATAAAAAACTTTTTAATCATTTGGCAGATGCTTTTATAAAAATAATGAACATCATAAACAGTTTATCATAATTTACAGTGAAATTATGTTAAATTAAATATTATAATTTATAATTTACAGTTAACAAATTAGTGTTTTTATAGTATTTATATTTTTTTCCTTTAAAAACACTAATTTTTTCCTTTTGAAAATTATTAGATAACTTATATTTTTGACTTAATTTTTTTTTTTTTACTGCAATAACTGCAAAAGTGTGTTTTTAAAAATACAATATATATTATTGCTGTAAATCAGAATGTATACTTTTTACTTTCAAAAAGACATTATCTGTAATTTAAAGACATAATTTATATATACTACAAAGCTATAATATATAATTTAATAATTTTGCAGATGCTTTTATAAAAATAATAAACATCACAAAGTTTATCATAATTTACAGTAAAATTACATGAAGTTTATAATTTACATTTAACAAATGAATGTTTTGACTGTAGCATTTTTACATTGTTTTCCATTAAAAACACTGGAAATTAGGTAATTTATATTTTACAAAAAAAGACTTACAAAACAATAAAAAATAAAAATAAAAAATCAATAAATAAATAAAAACTATTTTAACAACTGCAATAACTGCAAAAGTTTTTAAAAATAAATATATATTATCGCTGTAAATTACAATGCATACATTTTACTTTTAGAAAACATTATCTGTAAGACTGACATAATTTACAGTAAGTTATAAGCATATAAATGGATATAATATATAATAAATATAAAACATATTTAATCATCTGGAGTTATTAGTATCATGTTAAATGGAATATTATACTTTATAATTTACAGCTAACAAATGAGTGTCTTTATTGCATTTATACATTCTTTTTTTTCATTAAAAATACTTTAATTTTTTAATTTTTTTTTTTTTACTTTTTTTTACTTTTTTCCCCATTGGAAACTATTAGGTAATTTATATTTTTGACCTAAAAAAAATTAACTGCAATAACTGTAAAAGTGTGTTAAAAAAAAATTATACTTTAAAATTTCATGTTTAATTCAGTGTGTTACTTGCTGATTATTTGCAAATATGTGAAATTTACTAGCAGTTTCTGAGTAAAAACAATTTTTTTTTGTTTGTGTGTGTAATCATAAATTACCATGGAGTATATTTAAGCACAGTGATCCACAATCTGATAGAATCAGTGTACCATGATACTATAGGCTACTATAAATGAAGAAAACTGGTTTGAGAAGCACACCTGTACCTTGAGGATTGTTTGTTCAATTCCTTGTTTTGACCAAGGCCAGACCACTAGAGGACTGAATGCACAATGACAGGACTATTGTTAGCTGTGAGCCTTTGGGAGTCACTGTACCTTCCCATGAAACACTGACCAGCGCTCACATCCTTCACCTGCACACGGCTGCTCACTGACCCTGCCATACAACACACAGCTTCAGTGTGCAATCCTGATTTGAAAAGTTGCTTGAAATGTTAACAACAGCTATACTGTTCACACAAAGTAGAACTTTTTAAGACTTTACCTTTAAGATGACATCTAGTTGTGTAAGACACATTTAAGCTTATTCTTCCACAGCTGCGTGGAGACTTGCACACGCTGCGTTTGGAGCTCAGAGCTTTTGCCGTGCGAATGCTGTTTCGGGTAGTTACACAACTCTAGATCTCAAAGGACGCTGAGTCTACTTTTATTGCAGAGGACACATTTCAAGCATTAAGAGTTCTGCAAGTGGGCTTAAAACCTTTCTGGCTCACAGGGAGGAATTTTCTCCCACTGGATTTGATTTAATTTTGTATTTGAGGTTGTGATTTAATTCAAAGGCCTGCAAGGTCGACTGACCCACTAACTTTGAAGCTCCCTCGCTAAAGAAGCTCTTAGATAAAAGTGTCAGCTCAGCCCTAAATATAAGGTAGACAGTTCATTCTGCAGATGAAAGCAGGGCATGAGAACAAACTCTAATAAATATGAATTACAGCCAATGTTGTTAGTGTACTAACAACATTATACTGAACATTGTACTATATATGAAGAGTTCAGATGCAAAAGCCTCTAAATCCATCTGACGTTTTTCTTTAAAATTAGCCTTTCTTTCTGGCTACTTTGTATAGGTTTCTATGTAAGTACCGGCACTTCTGATTGGGCTGAGGCTGGAATTTAGCGAGTTTGAAGTAAAAGTATTTGATGGATGTATACTATGTGTCAGGAGCATTCACTCAGTATTATTATCTCATTTTCGACCGAGATGGCTTCTAGCTGGTTTTGCATCTGAACTCTTCATATATGTACTGAAATACATATACTAAATAAAATAAAATGTATGAATAAATTAATAAATAAACAAATAATATCAAAAAATATATATCACATTGCATTTCTATCCACAGAGTGGTCAAAACAATGTGGACATCCAAAATAAAATAAAATAAATAAAAAAATTAATAGATCAATGGTACCCAAAAAAATCACTTTGCACTTCTATCAATAATATTTGCAAAACAATGTGGACATCCAAAATAAAATAATAAAATTAAATGAAATAAAATGTATGAATGAATTAATAAATTATACAAAAAATATCACATTGCATTTCTATCCTATGGCTGAATCAATGTGGACAAAAATAAAATAAAATAAAATAAAATACGAATAGATTAATGGTACTCCAAAAAAAAATCACTTTGCATTTCTATCCACAGAGTGGTCAAAACAATGTGAACATATAAAATAAAATAAAATAAAATACGAATAGATTAATGGTACTCCAAAAAAAAAAATCACTTTGCATTTCTATCCATAATATTTCCAAAACAATGTGGACATCCAAAATAAAATAAAAAAAAATTTAATTAAACTAAATTAAATGTATGAAAGAATTAATAAATTACGCATTACAAAACAATGTAGGAATACAACATGAAATGAAATAAAATAAAATGTATAAATTAATTAATAAATAAACAAAAGATATCAACATTGCATTTCACATTGCATTTCTATCCACATTATAGCCAAAACAATGTGGACATCCAAAATAAAATAAACTGTATGAATAAATGAATAAATAAATGAATGATAACAAAATAAATATATCACATTGCATTTTATCCACACTACGGCCAAAACAATGTGGACATTGTAATAAAACAAAATAATAAAATAACCACTGAAAGAATGAATGATGCCAAAATTATATATGTATATATATATATATATATATATATATATATATATATATATATATATATACACACCCCAAAAAATACACATTAAAATACATATAATAAAATATAAAGCACATGCACAAAAGGGCAGAATTATTTTTGCTTCCCATCTAACCCCTCTTGTTAATGGCAGGCATAAGCACCTCCTGGAGTTCCCTGCAGGATTGCAGTGGTAATGTGAGGTTGTGTTATCCACAGTAGTGGATACAGCAGTGTGCAACACAACACACTCTCTACCAGTAACACGGTGCAGACCTGATCTAGGGAATCTGATTAGATCCAGGTAAAGCCAGCATGCTGCACATCAGATAACACAGCGGTGTTTCGCCTTCCTGCACCACAATCCTTACCAGCACCGCCTTCAAGCACGAGAGATCAGTGATTAAATGGCTATTTGTGTTGCACTCTGTTAACGCTTGTGTGTTCAAGGTGGAAACGAGATCATCAGTTTGTTTTTCCTGAAATTGTTTGCTGTGGTTGAGATGCACACTCTCCTCAGGTTTGTGCGAATTTGTGTGTCGGATAAGCAGAGTGAATCTATATACATTCATTTTGAGATCTGTATACACTGGTTTTCATAAATCAGTCCTTCCCAGCACAAACAAAATTAGATGAAACATACATTTTCAGAGATAGATCGATAGATAGATAGATAGATAGATAGATAGATAGATAAATACCCTTTGTTCAGTACAATTATATGTTTTTGTTTGTCTAATTAGAGATGATTTTGGGATAGTTTACCTTCATTTCTGGTTTTCTCAGCATTCAATCCAACTTGCTGGCTCCTTCGGTGTTGAAAGGTCACTCGAAATCGCTTTCCAATACACACATTATTTAGCTGAATGTGTTCAGAATGTGCCAGTCCTCCCTTCAGTCCGCCAGAGACCTGACAGTGATGATGAGAAGCATTTAATAATGGAGAACTTAAGTGTTTCTATATTAGGTTTCATTACTTTTCATCACTTGACAAATGTTGAATCTCAATCATTACGAATCTCTCCTGAGGCTTAGCAGACAAAAACGTTAGGAATAACTGACGATGTGGCCGCATCACGACCTCGGTTGTGCATTATTTTCTAATAATTCAACGGACCGAGTCAATTACTCCGCTTATACTACGGCTACGATATTGTACACGTTATGTATTTCAAGACATTCATCTGGTTTTTGTCCTTAAAACGCTCTACGTCAGTAGGTTTAATTATTTACGCATCTGCTAACGCTAATTCCAAACCAGACTAATGCAGTTATGAGAGAGATTTGGCGTGTGTGAATTAATTTACCTGAGTCTTACCTGGGTCTCTCAACAGACATCAGCATCTCTACTAATAGCGAAACTGTAAATTCATATGCTCCAACAATAGCAATGTTATTACCTCGCTAGTAAGAAATGTCATGTGGTTTTACTGATAAAACCGTCGAAGTAGGGCTAACAACACGTTTCTATAACGTTACACGACTACATGTGTTTCCGTGTGTGTGTTTGTAATGGAGAGAGCGGGAGAAATCGCTCGGGAGAAAACTTTCCGTACATGATAAAACGTAATTTTGTGGCAAAAAGATGGAAATAATTAGCCGTTTTGGTTATTTCGCTGTTTTAGGCTGTAAGGACCGACCTTTGATAAAACTGAAATAATTTGGCGAAGTGATATGGACATGTAATGCGGTCAAGACCTGCCTTGAACTACTTTAGCCGTGCGTTTTCCTGAAAATAATTGCACACCTTGGAACGTTCGTCAGCCAATCAGATTCAAGCATTCAACGGCCCTGTAGTATAAATATTTATTATTTATAAATGATCAATTAAAGTTTTTTAATTTATATAATTAAAAATAAAAATAAAAATAGAGATTTTATAAAAATATATATTTTATATTACAAAACACATATAATATTAAAGTAAATTAAATTAACTTAACACCTTACACATTAAAGATTAATAAAATATATATTAAATATATCTAATAATAACAACAACAATAATATGTGTGTGTATACAATGTATATTAATAAAAAAAAGCAAATATATATGTATACACTAAGTCAAAGGATTTTGAACAGCAAGATTTTGAATGTTTTTTTAATTCTCTTCTGCTCATTTGATTCAAAATACAGCAAAAGCAGTAATATTGTGCAAATATTTTTACTATTTAAAAAAATGCTTTGTATTTGAATATATTTTAAAAATGTAATTTATTCCTGTGATCAAAGCTAAATTTTCAGCATCATTACTCCAGTTTTCAGTATCACATGATCCTTCAGAAATCATTCTAATATGCTGATTTTTGTTCAAGAAACATTTTTTTATTATTATTATTTATATTATCAATATTTAAAACAGTTGAGAATATTTTTTCAGGATTCTCTGACAAATAGAAAAATTCAAAGATTATCATTTATCTGAAATAAAACGCTTTTGTAATATTATACACTATACCATTCAAAAGGTTGGAGTTAGTATAATTTTTGGGTAATAACTTATAGAAATTAATAATTTTATTATTTTAAGTTGATCAAAAGTGATGATAAAGACATTTATAATGTTACAATATTTCTAAACTTTTTATTCATCAAAGAAACCTTAAAAAAGTATACTCAGCTGTTTTCAACATAATAATAAATGTTTTTTGAGCAGCAAATCAGAATATTAGAATGATTTTTGAAGGATTATGTGACTGGAGTAATGATGCTAAAAATCAGCTTTGAAATCAAATACATTTAAAAATCGAAAACAGTTATTTTAAATAGTAAAAATATTTCTACATTTTACTGTTTTTGCTGTACTTTAGATCAAACAAATGCAGGCTTGGTGAGACTTAAAAAAAAATTAAAAGTCTTACTGTTGACTGGTAGTGTATATATAAAATGATAGGTATTTTATATAAAATATTATTAGAGATATAATATGTAAAGGCTATAACGATGATTTATCATATATTATATTGTACACAGGCCTAAATGAATACAAAATATGAAATGTACAAAAATAATATTTTATATGACAAAAAATAAATTTTTAATACTCTTAAAATAAGCAAATAAATATATTATATATTTATTATATACTAAAGAGTAAAGATTTTTACAAATATTATAAAAACCTTCTCTACCAAAAGCTTCTTACACAGTCTTGACATCTTCTCGAGATGAAGCAGAATTTGTATCCGGCCTCAGCTGGAAAGGACCACCGTACCATCTCGAGGAATGAATCTACCTTAAGTTTGCAGGACAGATGTAGGACAGGTGATGAGTGACAGGACTTCTAATAGGCCAAGCGCTGCTCCTGCCTCACCTATCCACACAACTCTGCTCCACAATTCCAATTAACATCCACATCTATCAGTCAGAACTCAAGACAGGAGATGAGAACGGAAAGGGCAAAATATAGCAATTATTACAGCCCAATCAGTTTCAGGGGTTGAAAAATTCAGTCCCTGTCGGGAAAAATGGGGTGAGGGGCCGGGGACAGTCACCAACGATCATGTATTCATTATGGGAGATGTTCCAGCGCCTATGAGCTCCATTAATATTTCAGCTAGTCCAGCGCACAAGAGCGTAGGCAAGAGAGAAAGAGATTTATCCGCTGTCATAAACTGATCTGAAGCGCAAACCCCCCACTCTGCAAAACAGTATAACTTTCTGATTAATTAAACTCCTGTGGATTACGAGTATGGCGGGTCTGACTATGCTGCCTACCGAAGTGTGGGGTTTAACGTCCTCCGCAGCTTTGCAGATAATTGCATTCCCAGGCAATAAGTCTTTGTTAATATGATGGGGAACATGGAACAAAACACTGGGAGAATAAGATACGGGTCCATTATTGCACAAAGCCGCTGAGCGGCGAGTTGTGGGAGGTGAGCAGCAGTTCATGAGCGACGACAGACCCGAGGGCTTTCCTTTCTGAATTTTGCCGTGCTGATTGAGCGTTTAAAACCGGCACCTCAATACCGCACAAAAACTAAAGCTCCTCCTGAGACCCCATCTCGCCGTATGAATTTCAAACAGGCGTAACTACGCCTCCTGCTTTAATTACAGAACAATTTGGAGGCCTTTTAGCGTTCGACGGCAGTAAATGAAGCGCTTTTACGCTCGGTGCAATCAAGCCTGCTGTCGTTTTTCTCCTGTATTTTTCATCATCTTCTTCTAATGAGGCATCAGGGGAGGATTATCTCATGTTTCTGTCTATTCGCCTCATTGGTCGACCGCACTCCAGCTGACCAGGGGTCACACTCAGATGCTCCGTTCTGGTGTGAGGAAGCCTGCGTTGTGACAAGCAATAGGGGCAACAGGAGACCACGGAGACTGCTGATGGACAGTTTGGCCTCTAGAGGAACCTCCTCATGTGTAATGAACCTGCAGTGGCACAATGACAGTTGCCAGATGAAATCACTGCGTATCATGGGAGGGAAGGGACAGCTTAAATGAAAGCAACACCTTGAGAGTATTATCCTGTAATATTTTCACGCACTGTAAAAAATAGCATCTGGGGCTGTGTTACAGAAGCTTATGTTAATTCTTGATTCTGAGGACGTGTCTTAAATGCGGCCTATGGTCCTAAAAAACCTCAGATTTACCTCATAATTATCCACCTTATTCCTCAACGTGGAAGTAAACCTATGTGTGAAACTTCTGGTTCAAGCACTTTAAGGCATTTAAGGACATATGAAAAAAGACATTATATAGCAAGCTTGTAACCACCTAAAACAATGATTTAAAAAGCATTTTTGGCAAATCCAGGTAATTTACCATAGAAATTTTACGTTTTTTACCGGTTATGACTGTTATAGCATCAGCTGTGGTCCGATCCTCTTAAAACTGTCAGGGTTCTCTGGGATAAAGGACTCCGATTCAGAAGTGCGAATCAAACTGATTTATTAAGGAATATCAGATCAGAGTCCCAGCAGGAATCACAGTCCAGGTGACCACACCACGCAGATTCAGCTTGCACAGACAGGAGCAGGTTTTTAGAAGCCGATTCACACTAAAAACAGTCCTCCAAAGCAAAGATTCCAGGGAGACAGTCTCTCCTTACAGGTAGTAATAATTCTCACACACCAGAATAAGATGAGCTCTAAGTCCATAAGCCACTGGCCAAAGATCGCAGAGAAATCAGGCATCAAAAGGAGTAACTGGGCAAACAGAAAAAAAAACCAAAACATAACAACTGACCGGGACAACTAAAAGAACGTAAAGTCAAAACGACAAAACACACTAGCAAAGAAAAAATGAAAACAAGGAGTAGAAATACAGCGGAGAAAATGAAAAAAATTGGAATCAGCTGTAAGCGCGTCCACTTTGAAATTAAAAATAAAAAGCATGTGCGGGATAAGTAACAGATCAAACCTGCGACCTGACAAAAACTTTGCATGCTTGTTTAGAATCACCTGTCGCATTTGCTCAGCAGGTTTTGTGAAGTTTTGAGTTTTCCTTTAGGCTTTATAGGATTCTGGGTAAATTTGGACAGGCCCCTTTTCTAAACTACCCTGTTTACCCTGAGTTGTATGATATGTATGTTGCAGATATGTGTGGAAAAACGTGCAGTGTACAATCGTTTACGACCTTAAAAAATGCTATATCGTTCCCCAGTGGCCGATTTCTTTCAAATTTCTCTCAGACCATTGGGGCCATGAGACAAACAGGCCCACCGAGTTTCGTTCTGTTCGGCCTCCGTTAACCTTGTCTAACATGTGCTCAAATTTCACCAGCCAATGGCAGCCATGTTTTTTCAGATACGCAAATGTCCTTGTACACATTTGTGGCACTTTGGATTAAGACCGTGCACACCGATTTTCATGTTGACAGGATGAATGGTTGTGCAGTTATAGCCATTGTTATGTTTTTTTTCTCCCTTATAGCGCTACCAAGTGGCCAAACTCCGTGTTTTTTTTCCTGTGACCTCAGATTGAGCTCTTACATAAGTGTTCTGAGTTTAGCAGAGATATCTCATTCCATTCAGGAGTTATAGGCATTTATAGGCAAAGTGGCGGTGAGTGATAATTACTGATATTCACTCTCCGGAGAATCTTTCTGCACTTGTTTGGTTCCGATCAGACGAAAAAACTAGGACTAGTTCCTAAAAGTAGGTTTTTCAAAAAATGAAAAATACCCTACAATTTTGTCGGATGTGGATGTGGATGCGGAAGCCAGACACACAACATTTACAAATGGCTGTGTCCACTCTTACAGGAAAAATAAGGTGGATAATTATTATAATTTTTTGGTTTGCATGCTCTTCTTAAGTTCCAACAACATTCAGGAACAAATAATGCACCTCACACTCTTAAAGGTTCTTTAAGGCATAGATGGTTTCATGAAGAACCTTCAACGTCCATGGAACATTTTAAAAAGGTTTTTTATTGTGGAAAATAGGTTCTTTAGGTTATAAAATGTTCCTTATACTCAGATAAAAAAGGTTCTTATGAACTGTCCACTTAAAGGTTCTTTATGGAACCAAAGAGTTCTTTAGGGAACCCAAAATGGTTCTTCAACCCTATTTTGGAATTTTTGTTAAAGGAATGCAGTGCACCTTTTTACCTTGTCAAAAACAGCTCTGTTCATAGCGACCCATTTAGGTTCATATCTCTTTAAATGATAATGAGCTATTGCTCACTCCACCCCTTTCTTCAGTATTTTTGTGTATTTGGTGGCTAGTTACCATCAAAAACAAAACTAATCCACTGCATCATGACATCATACTGCTCAGAAAATCAAAACGGCCTGTGTACGAGATGACACAAAGGTGATATAAATCTGTAAATCACAAATGGCTCCATTTCAAAATCTAGTGAGTTATTCGTATATAGGCATTTGTCTTTTAAAAGCTAAAATAATCATTTGTAATTTTATTGAACTATTTTATCATTCACTTTCACTTCTGAATGAAATTGGCATATTTATAACGAACATTTCGGCCAAGCTAGTGTTCAGCTGGTTCTCTCAACCGGTCCAGCTGACAAGAGCCCAAAACTGCTCTAAAACCATCAAACCAGCCTGACTTAAAGCCCTCTTCTGAGGCTCATCTGAGAATCCATCCAACAATGAATGCTGAGCACACAGCAATCAATCCTGGAGAACAGCTTGTCACTGAATTATAAACAAGAAGGCAACAGTTCAGAGGCTGACGTCTGTTTGATGAAATGATGAGTCTAAATCACATAGGGAAGAAAATCATTTTGTCATCTTTGTATGTAGCTCCTGATGCGTGATTGCATTATAAAGGTAAATTATGTCCCTTTGTCAAATGCTCTTCAGTGCAGCAGCGACAATAAATCAATACATTTGCTCTGTTGATGTGGGGTGAAGTGTTAATGAATATTAAAATAATGTGCATTTTACTTAATGATGAAGCTTATTTAAAAAAAAAGCACTGAAATAACATGCATGTGTATTAAGTAACATGAATTAATAAGTAGATAGGGTCATTTCATGTTGGCATTTTGACTGCTGATAAATGGCAAACAAGTAAAAGAGACCTTTTAGAAATGGAATAAGAAAAAAATCTGGATTTTAATTGACTACAGAATCAGTGAAAAACATGCCAGATCTTCCTTTTAAAAAAAAAAAAAAAAACACACACACACACACACACACACACACACACACACAGAACGGATATCTGTGGAAGAATCAAAAAGAGAAACAAGGACACAGGGGATGCATAGACAACTCTAAAAAAGAAAAAGAAAGGGCACTAGAGGGAAGAATAATAAACAACAGAGATGAATGAAACTCTCTGGTGCCCAGACAGGTGAAAATAACAGAGGATTGAGCTGAAACAAGAATAAAGAAAATCATCCGTCTTAAGGTATAAGGCTATTTGCCAAACTCGGACTGTGGCGCTTTATAAATCATGAGATGCAGAGCAGTTTGTTTGTTTTCCGTAAGGTGCGCCAGATAATGGGATTTCATGGGATATAATATTCTGAATAGAAACGCTGAAGTGTACAGAGACTTGGCAGTGTACATTTTCAGATGCAGCTCATTAAGAGTTCACAAGCAGATTTGCGTTATGACACCATTGTTTACCTTCTTGCAAAAAAAACAAGATGCAACTTTATTTAGGACAGCATTCAAAATCAGGCCTGGATGTGCTTTCATAATCTTAAAAAGAACCCGGGAATGATCTAACTGGCTGTTCCAGTGGATTTGTCATTATTATGCAAAGCGCAGCATGCTATTGACTTAAAAGAGCATGTCAAAACACAAACAAGTCTTAATTATAATATTTTATTCTGAGAATGTGAAACTGAAGCCAAATGGTGTCTTAGAGACATGGGGGTATTTAGTGACCCAGATTGAGCATGAAATATATGCAGACGGCAGGAGAATTTCAGAGTCCAGCAAACAGCTTTTATAATCATAATTATATGCCATTTGGCTTGTGATTTTCATACATTAGGAGCTCTTCACGAGTCGCTCTGTCAACAGAGGGAACGTGCTGCGGCCTCATGGAATTATATTAAGGGAGAAAAAGAAAACTGACCCCATTTCTTAACAGTGCTGCCCCACGACTCCGCTCATGTGAGAATAACAGTCATCGTGCATATGGAGAACATGCAGGTGGAGAGCCGAAGATACTTACAGACAGATGCAGACAGCGTGAAGAGTCACGTATTGCTGTCCAGATTATTCCATTATTCCAGAAAGCTCCTCAGATTTTCACAGAGCAGAGATGTCTGTAGTCCTGGAAGAGAATTAGCATATTCGAGCCACGGTTTCCCATGGGAATTTCCCATGGTGGTTATACATTTATGAGTAAATTAAATGAATACAAATGACACAGTCAAAACCCACAGTACATACACAGTCAAACCTCAAATGTAAATGTTTGAATATCTGGTGCATGGTTTATCATGTCTGAAGGTTTTTGAACAGTACGATTTTTCAATAACTCTCTTCCGCTCACCAAGCCTGCATTTATTCGATCCAAAGTACAGAAAAAAAAACTGTAAATATTTGTACTATTTAAAATAACTCTTTTCTATTTGAATATAGTTTAAAATGCAATTTATTCCTGTGATTTCAAAGCTGAATTTTTAGCATCATTACTCCAGTCACATGATCCTTTAGAAATCATTCTAATATTCTGATTTGCTGCTCAAACAACATTTATTATTATTATTATTATTATGTGGAAACCGGCTGAGTAAAATGTTTTCAGGTTTGTTTGATAAATAGAAAGTTCAGAACAACAACATTTAACTAAAATAAATAAATAAAAAATTTATACTGACTCCGAGCTTTTGAATGGTAGTGTATAATGTTACAAAAGCTTTTTATTTCAGATAAATGATCTTTGGATCTTTCTATTCATCAAATAATCCTGAAAAAATGCACTCAACTGTTGATAATAATAATAAAAAAAATCCTGTACAACAAATCAGCATATTGGAATGATTTCTGAAGGATCACGTGACACTGAAAACTTGAGTAATGATGCTGAAAATGTAGATTTAATCACAGGAATAAATTACATTTTAAAATTTATTCAAATAGAAAGCAGTTATTTTAAATAGTAAAAATATTTCACAATATTACTGCTTTCTCTGTATTTTTGATCAAATAAATGCAGGCTTGGGGAGCAGAAGACTACTTTAAAAATCTTACTGTTCAAAAACTTTTGACTGGTAGTGTACAGTAGCACACTTAAGTACACAGCTATTCACCAAATAAACAAATAGGCACAAAATGTAGATTTAAGTTGAAATAAGTTAATTATTTAACAAGAATGAGACAGATCTGAGATAAGGCCCATTTCTGTCTCAAAATAAAGTTTACATTAGGAAATTAATTCATTTTGAAATATAACAAGAAATAAAGTTACTTTTATGACCAATAAAGTCAAAATTGCTAGATATAAAGTCACACAGGGAGATATAAGAATCACAGTTATGAGAAATAAACAAGCTACTGTAATATTTAATGTCACACTGGGAGATATAAAGTCCCACTGGAGGATATTAAGATCATATTAAGTCAGAATTAAGAGAAACAAGTTGCAGTCGTGAGGTATGGCAAAAACGTTTTTTTACACAGAATGATACAAAACTCATTAAACTGCCACAGCTATGTATGAAATTAACAGTTGTCTGAGACGCAAGTCAATCACTCAATCAAAAATGTTTGTACACAAAATATGCTGCAGTTGTCCGAGAGAATATTTTAGATAGCCACTGCATAAGCATCGGTAGGCTGTGCATCTGTTTTGTATGCTTCAAGCTGAATAACCAAACCAGGATAAAATTGTCTTAAGTGGCCCAGAAATAAAACAGAGGAACATAACATCTCACAGCAAAACTGATGCCAGGCATCTTAACAATGCTGATTCTGTCAGGAGTTCAGCAGAGGACGGCTGCCAACTGCTCCCCCGGGAATTTTAAAAGAGATTCCTTCACACATCAAATGACTGTCTAGCAATGCCAATGTGTCTCTTTTGTGCTGTTCCATATTCTCTTTTACAGCCATATGCTTCCATTTTAGACATAACCATATGTTGTTCTTTTTTTATTATTTAAATTAAGGCACTTGATGGGAAGGGTGGGCATGAAATATAACACTGATAAAGAAGAGAAACTGCAGATATTTGGATTAGTGGCTTGGCTCTCCACATAAACAAGAAAAACTTTAATGATATAGAAATGTTATGGATGGTATATGTATTCGTACTGAAAATGGCCAATTCGTTTTGAAAGACATGTGGAACAAGTACAGCGCTCATGCACGGAACTTAATAGCTTATAAAACTTTCAGTTTTATATCCAACTTTTTCTTCAACATGGAAGCAAGCCTATGGGTGGGACTTCCGGTTCATTAGCTGTTAAGCTAAGTGAGTTTACAAAACTGGTTCATTCTTTCTATATTAGACATACAGAACATATCCGCATTTGTGCATCAATGTCTGTAACGCGTGTTGTAAGCGCAAAACTGTTAGGAAACTTATCCCGGATGTAGGCTAGGCTATTTTGGTCTGTCCTAACCGACATGAAGGACCAGCAAAAGAAACTGTGACCACATCATTATATGAATAAAAGGCAGTAATTAGCAATATGAATCGTTTTTTGAACTGGTTAATTGAACCGAACTTTCTGAAAGAAGTAATGAAATGAACTCTAGAGAAAAGCATTTAGCTTAATATTAGCCTATATATTGATTACATTTTATTTAACCTTTTAGTGATGCCTTAATTATTTAATGCATGTTCAACAACTAATCTAAATTGTATAATGAGATCAAGAAATCAACATAAAAACTGCTCTATGTGCAGTTTGCATAGTGTTTTTGCATAGTGTCTGAGGTAGATTTTTGTCATTAAAATATACAGCTTAAGTCAAAAGTTTACATACACCTTGCAGAATCTGCAAAATGTTAATTATTTTACCAAAATAACAGGGCTCATACAAAATGCATGTCACTTTTTATTTGGTACTGACCTGAATAAGATATTTCACATAAAAGATGTTTACATAGTCCACAAGAGAAAATAATAGTTGAATTTATAAAAAATGACCCTGTTCAAAAGTTTACATACACTTGATTCTTAATACTGTGTTGTTACCTGAACGATGCACAGCTGTTTTTTTTTTTTTGTTTGTTTATTGATAGTTGTTCATGAATCCCGTGTTTGTCCTAAACAGTTAAACTGCCCATTGTTCTTTAGAAAAATCCTTGGGGTCCCAACAATTATTTGTTTGTTCAGCATTTTTGTGTATTTGAACCCTTTCCAACAATGACTTTATGATTTTGAGATCCATCTTTTCACACTGAGGACAGCTGAGGGACTCTATTAACTATTACAAAAGAAGTGTAAACTTTTACCCCAAGAAACATGAAACAAATTTTTAGATTTCCTGAAACCCAGCTGTGTTTGGCCATGCAAAGCTCATTGCCAGGGTGTTGCTAAGGCGTACTGATTGTTTTCGGCACAAATACGTGGTATTCTGGTTCTAAAAATGGCTCGGTTTCTACAATGTAAATGTATGGAATTTTTTTGCACCATTTATTGTAAATCCGATCGAAAAGTAATAGCACACCTCTTCTCAACAAGTATTGACGTTCAAAATTGCGGCGATGTGAGCTAGACAGGACAGGAAATCACTTAAAATGTGCAAATTACGAAACCAACGAGGAACAATACATTTCAAGGTTGCTGGCAGGCAGAGCTTTCTTTCTCTGTGTTTGACGGTGTGCCTTCTGTCAAATAACTTTCCAACTGAGCTGTCAACAGACCCAGAGGTGGAAACAACAGAAGCATGTCATTGCAAACAATAATTTTTCAAGGTGAACTTGCCATTTGTCAGATAATGGTTTCAGGGGGTGGGCTTGTGTAATTTGCACATTAAATAATTCATTTTTGTTCTGTTTTATTAATGTAAACTCCTGTTTAGCTGCAGGCTTCTTTGTTTTAAACTGCGCTGGCATTGTTAGTTGAATTTACTGTCTGTTTATTAATGGATAGAAGTTATTAAAGTATTTAACCACATTACATGCAACAAATCACATCTTATTTATTTATCACACTCAAAGAGATAATCACATAAAAATACATTATGATTCATTAAGCGGTTGTCGGAAATATGAGAGGTTTTTCTTGGAATCATTGTTGAGTTATATACTACACACAAATTCACATTCACTATAAGCACCTAAAGCTGAAAACAGTGTGGATAACGTAACAATGCAATATAAAATTGCATTCACTTATGTCTCACAAGTACCGCATGTAAAAGGCAAAAAGGCACACCTGTGCATTTCTGTGATAAAACATTATTGCAAATTGAAGCTGCGTGACACATTAAGAGAAATGCTTTGCGAAGCATCTGTGTGTGAAACAAATGGCTCTCAAGCACCCATTAAAGGTCTGGTTCTCTGAGTAATAGTATACTTTGAATTTTTTGCCCTTTGAAAGTCAATGGCAATGCAGATGGTCACAAACATTTCCAATCTGCTGCTTGGCTCAAATGCAAAATATGAGTTGTAAATTTGCCATTGAAGCCACTTCAGTGTAATGGTGTAAAAATGTTTTTCAGTGCAGCCTGATCCAATGGAGCTTCATTTCAGCCTGGTCAAAATACCTGAAAACTACCATCTTCTTTCAGAGAAATGGAGGAAGCGGGTGAAAATATACTATTTCAAAAATCTGAGTCTTCCCCTGGCCATTTTTTGATAGGTGCTGAGTTGATGTGAATGAAGGTCAGAGTAACCTTTCCTAATGCAAGAGTGATTCAGGCAAACAGAAGTTCTGGGTAAGATACCAGTAGCAATTGACAATTTCCCAGCCCAAGAAGCCAAACTCTGATGAAACTGAGTGATGAAAATATATTTATATTCCTCATCCAAGTTCAATTTCACCACAGACAAACATAAAAAATAGATTTAATTCACACGCCACATGGGCACAGTCAAGTTCTACAATCATTTGGCTGCAACTGATTGATAATACTAGTAAAGTTAATTATTTGGGGATTCATTTTTACTGAAATAAAAAAAGAAATATTACAATTTAGGGATGTTTAAGAAAGTGTCAAGCCTATGGAGTTCAAAACACTTACTTCAAGATACTTTCAGTCTTATTACCTTTCACAGTTTTACTTCTCAAGTTAGTGCATCTATTTTTAGATACTTGGATTTTACTGGAAAACAAAACATATGATAAATCAAATTATATTAATGATGATTTATCAAATATACTGCATTACCAAACAATTGGATGTACACAACGAGTCAAATGCTTTTTAATGTTTTTTAAAAGAAGTCTCTTCTGCTCATCAAGTCTAGATTTATTTGATCCAAAGTACAGCAAAAACAGTAAAATTTTGAAATATTTTTACTATTTAAAATAACTGATTTCTGTTTGAATATATTTTAGGGTGTAATTTATTCATGTGATTTTAACGCTGATATTTTAGCATCATTACTTAAGTCACATGACCCTTCAGAAATCTTTCTAATATTCTGATTTGCAACTCAAAAACATTTAGTATTAGTATTATTATGTTGAAAACAGCTGATTTGAGTAGGATTTTTCAGGTTTCTTAGTTTAGAAGAACAGCATTTATCTGAAATAGAAATCTTTTGTAAAATTGTAAATGTCCTTATCATCACTTTTGACCAATTTAAAGCATCCCTGCAAAATAAAAGTATTAATTTCTATCATTTTTTTGTTACAAAAGCTTTTTATTTCAGATAAATGCTGATCTTTGAATGTTTCTATTCATCAAAGAATCCTGAAAAAATATACTCAGCTGTTTTAAATATTGATATTGACAACAATAATAATAAAAATGTTTCTTGAACAGCAAATAAGCATATTATAATGATTTCTGAAGGATCATGTGACATTAAACACTGGAGTAATGATCCTGAAAAAATGTAGCTTTGATCACAGGAATAAATTACATTTTAAAATGTTATCTTACTGTTCAAACACTTTTGACTGATAGTGTACTCTTGATTTCCATTTCCATGCTAGTGTATTTTTCAGATATTTCCCAGGGATCAGAAAATGCATATCACAAAACCTTAAATGTTCAATAAAAGCAGACAAAATGAAGTTAGTGTAAGTCATGTTTTCCCAGTGAGACCCTCAGCTGCAGTCCGCCCACTAAATATAACATCATTGACAGAGACACCATCGTAGGAAGCTCCCGCCAGTGTAAGGGGCAGATTGTGGTTGCTGATGTATTGCCTCATCTTTTCTGAAAATAATAAAATGGCACACACAACTGTCCCTCATTTACATGGCTCGGGGAAAGGATAGTGGAATGAGTATGGGTGATTAATAAACTCACCAAGTCGTTTCCAGTGTCCTAAATGATACTGCGGAATGCAGTTCTGAAAAGAGAATCACACAGATAGAATGATTTAATAACAGGAATGACTGAGCAGAGAAAAACACAAAGGAAATGACATTCATTATTCCAAAAAAATCTTTCAGATATGAGATTCCAGATAAAGCAGCAGCCTGAATATCTCTTCTCTCTCTGAGAGTGTATAAGGGTAATTAACTGTTCAAAAGACAATGAGACAATGTAGCATGAAAAAAAAATGTAAGAGTATGAGTGTGTGGGCGCACTAAGGTGGAAATTTCTTCTTGCTCTATGACCATATAATTAAGAATAAGTCAGTCAGAAATGAAGTAGAGCAGCTAGTTGCTCCTGTCATCTCCGGCCTGAAAGCAAGTGACCCTCCCGGAGCCCTCCTGCCACAGCGGCACTCGCTTCTGTTCTGCTCACTGAACTCCCAACACCACAGAGATGGAGGGCAGGGGCAATGTTTAAAGAAATGGACCATCTGCCTTGATTTATGTCAGAACAGAACCCCAGAGAAATGGCTGAGGTCATCTGGTGGCTGTGAGCTCCATAAAGCTGATGCTATGCATGGCTGACTCAAGCCAGAGCTTGGATAGTAAAGATTTTTTGGCCTTTCTTCATAAATGTGAATGAATGGGGCCATATTATAGAGACTTTAGTAGCAATTTAATTTTTCCTCCCAGATGTCCACCAAAGTTCAATCCAAAACAGTATAATTTAGTGTTACACGATTGCTTTAAACCCTTTCTCTGACCTGGAGAATTACACTGGCTATTTTTGCTGTTAGTGTCTTTAAGACTTAAGGTCACTGCACACTGAGTCCGAAATTTTCGTATGCATCCTGTCCTATTAAAATGCTTGCTACGGATGCAAAACGCAGAAAACTGAACCTGATCCGATCCCTTTTTTTATGACGGACGGAAGTTTCAGACACAGTGTGTAAACTCGATTGACACAATGTGAGGTCATATTTATTTTTTAATGTGCGAAAAGTTTGGCTGGAAATTTCAGGCTCAGTGTACAATGACTTTTACACTTTCAGTCAAATGTTTTTGAACTTAAATTTTTTTTTAATATATTTTTTAAAGAAGTCTCTTCTGTTCACCAAAGCACAATAAAAACTATAAAATGTTGACAAATTTTTACTACTTAAAATTACTCTTTTCTATTTGAATATATTTTAAGATGTAATTTATTCCTGTGATTTCAATGCTTTTTAGCATCATTATTCCAGTCACATGATCCTCCAGAAACATTTATTATTATTATTATTTTTATTATTATTATGTTGAAAACAGCTGAGTAGATTTTTTTTGGTTTCTTTGATGAATAGAAAGTTCAGAAGAACAACATTTATCTGAAGAACATCATTATATATATATATATATATATATATATATGTATATATACATATATGTATGTATATATATGTATATATATATATATATATATATATATATATGTGTATATATATTTCAGATAAATGCTGATCTTTGGATCTTTCTATTAACCAAAGAATCCCGAAAAAATTGACTCACCTGTTTTAAATATTGATTTAAATAATGATTTCTGAAGGATCATGTGGCACTGAAGACTGGAGCAATGATGCTGAAAATATAACTTTGATCACAGGAATAAATTACACTTTAAAATTGGATTCAAATAGAAAGCAGTTATTTAAATAGTAAAAATATTTCAAAATTGTACTGTTTTTGCTGTAGTTTGGATCAAATAAATGCAGGCTTGGTGAGCAGAAGAGACTTCTTTAAAAACAATAAAAATCTTACAGTTCAAAAACTTTTGACTGGTAGTGTACATATATATATGACAGAGGCTTTGCATAGAACAGCCTTCACCTGTGGTAAAATCACTGTAACATACAGCCTCAACGGCTACTTTATTTCAACAAACAGTCTCACCTTCAGTACAGCAACGCAGCTCCATGCAGGTTGAGAGTTTAGGCCCAGGTGAAAGGTCACAGCCTTGGTTGCTCGATCCAACAGCGTCTGCTTCGTCACTGAATCAGGATGACCAAACGTCTGCTCAAACCACGCTCCCCCCATCATCACCTTTATACACACACACCAACAGCTAGAGCACTGAGCTGCAGTAATTACACTAGAAAATAACACCATTCACAGAAATGGCTTCTGCGATGATAACAGCTGGAACCGTCCTCATAACATCCACTCACAGGACTGATTCCCCAGCTGGAGGGAGTTGCATTATGTTATTCAGGTTGCTAACACTGCTCAAAACGTGTTTTAGCTCCTCTAATGGCACTCTGAATCTAGAAGTTTCTGGCCTCTCGACTATATAGATGGGGGAAAAACAACATGTTCTAAGTAAAGGACATCGAACTATTAAATTAATAATGATTTAAGTGGGGGAGAAATAAATAATGCAATAGCAATTTTGTTGTTGTGGGGACCACAGAGTACCAAAGTCTATTTTTATTACCGCATGTAATATGTTCCTGATAGGGGAAGGAGGGAGAAATCATGTCTGAGACTTGCAAATCACTGATGGGGCCACTGGTTTAGAGACGCATCTCTCCAGAGACCTTTGAGAGCATCAGGTTCATTTTCTAAACTGGCAAATATTCACCAATGTGACTTAAAGGTTTTTAAAAGTGTTTCTTTATGTAATTTTACTTAAAAGTGTTATTTTCATTCATATTTTCTAGCCTTGCCTTTTTGTTTAGTGATAGTTGTTAATGAGTCCTGAACAGTTAAACTGCCTGCTGTTCTTCAGAAAAATCCTTCAGGTCCCACAAATTCTTTGGTTTTTCAGCATTTTTGTGTATTTGAACCCTTTCCAACAATGATTGTATGATTTTGAGATCCATCTTTTCACAGTGAGGACAACTGAGGGACTCAAATGCAACTATTACAAAAGGTTTAAGCATCACTGCTGCTTCAGATGGAAACAATGCATTAAGAGGCAGGGGGGGTGAAAACTTTTTAAATGTGAAGATCAGGGTAAATTGAACTTGTTTTGTCTTCTGGAAAACATCTTCTGTAGCTTCTGAAAGGCAGTACTAAATGAAAAAATATGATATTTAGGCAAAATAAAAAAAAAATACACATCTTCATTCTGTTCAAAAGTTTTCACCCCCAGCTTTTAATGCATTGTGCTTCCTTCTGGAGCATCAGTGAGTGTTTGAACCTTCTGTAATAGTTGCATATGAGTCCCTCAGTTATCCTCAGTGTGAAAAGATGGATATCAAAATCATACAATCATTGTTGGAAAGGGTTCAAATACAAAAATGCTGAAAACCAAAGAATCTGTGGGACCTGAAGGACTTTTCTGAAAAACAGCGGGCAGTTTAACTGTTCAGGACAAACAACGGACTCATGAACAACTATCAATAAACAAAAAAACACAGCTGTGGATCATTCAAGTAACAACACAGTATTAAGAATCAAGCGTATGTAAACTTTTGAACGGGGTCACTATATGTAAACATAACTCTGCAAGGGGTATGTAAACTTTTGACCTCAACTGCATGAGAGGTCATGCTCACCGTCAGTCTAGTAGTCGTTCCTCCACTCCGATTGTGTTGTGGAAAGGGAACAGAGTCGTACACCACTCCTAACAAACCTGGATCTTCTGAGGAAGGCACCAAATGTCCAAAGCCCTGAAATATTTAGAGCATGTGCACATATACATACACACTCATTCTTATCAATGCCTACACATACTGTACATAAAGTGCTGTGATGCATGTACAGTTAGGAAAGATTATATTTATGTATTCATGTATTTAAAATTAGAGTAAAGTCTTACAGTAGCAGGAAGGATGAAGCCTTCATATTCCAAATTCACCACAGCAACAGTTATTGTAGCGATGGATCGCAACTGATCAGACAGGGGTTGAGCAGCAGGGGGCAGCACAGAGGCTAATTCTGGTCAAAATACATAGAAATTAATGTAAAAATCTACTTTGTATTAATACGCATGTTGACTGTGTGGAGAGCAGTGTGTGAATCAACAGCGCCACAGCAAAAGTGATCACATTTAACTTCAGTTGTGAGCTCGCAATGTGAACTGAACACAGTAATGTAAACATAAATGCATTTCTATTGGACTGTTCAGCTTGTATCACTAAATAAACTCACTAAATTAGACTTGGATGAAGCAAAAACTGTTAAGTACCAGAATAGGAAACAATAGAGCACATCACTATAAAATGAGTGTATTTACCTGATGCAGGTAGTGTAGAAATCACATGATCAGCTTTCAAAGAGATTCCATCATCTAGTTTGATCTATTTTTAAAAAAAAAAAAAACAAGTTTAAAAACGCTCAGTTTCTTCATCATAATTGATGAGCTCAAAGACATTCAGTCAGCCCATCTTGGTTGAATGTCAAAATATGTTATGCATTTCTGCTGGCCCATCATCTCACCTCCCAGCCTCCGCTGTTCATGTTTAGACTCTTCACTTTGGCATGATGATGAAGCTCCACTCGTTCTCGTCTCTTCAGCGTGTCCTCCAAGGCTTCTGGGAATGCCTGCATGCCTCTTTTAAGAGACCATTGAGTCCAAGACTCTTTCGATGCTCTCTTTGCCAAGTCAGAAGGGGCTACTTTAGGACCACCTCCTTATATAATATGAACAAACAAACATTAATCAGTAACACCACCTATGAAATCTGATCAATTATGCATTGTAAAAGGTATTTTAAAGAAATAGTTCACTCCAAAATAAAAAAAATTTGATAATTTACTCACCCCTATGCTAAGATGTTCATGTCTTTCTGTCTTCAGTCAAAAAGGAATGAAGGTTTTTGAGAAAAACATTCCAGGATTTTTTTCCATATAGTGGACTTCAATGGTGATCAATAGGTTGAAGGTCCAAATTGCAGTTTGCAGAAAAATCCTAGAATGTTTTCATCAAAAACCTTAAATTTTTAAAGACATGAACTTTTTGGATGACATGGGGGTAGTAAATTATTAGCAAATTTTAATTCAGGAGTGGACTAATTCTTTACTGTCTTTATAATAAACACCAAAATCTAAAATGTATTAATGCATTGCATGGTGGCATGGTGGGAAAAAAAGAAAGCAAAAATGGATAATGTGAACAGTAGGTTTACACCTACAGGCCCTTCCGCGCTCTCACCTGAACCCATCAGCATGCCCAGCACGATGGAGCCCCAAGAGCGCTCTGCTTCATAAAGAGGTGGAAAGCAGGAACGCACACTCAACTGTCTGCAGTCTCCAGCAAAAACTCCTCTACACAGGCTGTCTATGGCTATATCTGCCAACTGCAAGGACAGAGATATTTAGGTGGGTTGAATCAGTTTCAGAATCACTCCTGACGCTACACATCTGACACTGATTTGTCACGGCAGTGATACGCCTCATGCCGGACAAGGACAACATGGATCATTTAACAGGTAATTGAGTCTCCATGCTAGTCCTCACCTCAGACCCCAGTCGCCTGGACACAAACGCATGCACAGATTCATCCTCCTCTGTGCCTTTCCTGATCCGTATCTCCTTCAGAACACTCAGAATTATAGGTTTAGAGAAAGGAGGGATAGTGCGGACAACTCCACTAGAGGAAAGGAGAACAAGATAAGAAATATTAATGACTTCAAATAGGTAACTGCACGCAGAGTGGAGTTTCTTCTCACCCAAGTCCTGATGGCATCTTGTGCAGCTGTCCCTTCACATACAGGAAGCGGTTCTTAGATGCCACATGATCCTTTGGAACAGGCAGGACTTCAGACTCAAGACCCAACTCAGAGACCTGTACAAGAAACAGACATTCTTCATAAATATGAGCATTAATCTTTAAAAGCCTGAGGAAAGGTGAACTTTAAATACAGCCTCATGCTTCCTTCAGGTAAGTCGGAGAAAATAATGCATATGCAAGAACATTCAAATAATATTAGGAATAAACATGCTGAATGATATATAGCAATGGTATAGCGTTGTGTCTTTAAGTACTACATTTCAGGTCAGTTAGATTTTTTAAAGAAATAATTTTATTTAGCAAGGACACATAAATTGGCCCAATGTGACAGTAAAAACATTTATAGCATTACAAAAGATTATTGTTTCAAATGAATACTGTTCTTTTGAATCTCCTATTGATAAGCAGCACAACTGTTTTTTAAAATTTGTTTTAACATGTTTCTTGCGCAGGAGCATATTAGAATTATTTCTTAAATAATGGCTCCTGACAATTCAGCTTTTCAGCCATCACAGGAATATGTGACATTTTAAAATATATTCCAATAGAAAAAAGTTTAAATTGTAATAATATTTACAGCACTTCCTACAAAGGAAAAAATCCTAAGGAAAAAAATAAAAGAAAACCCTGTGCCCCTTGATCATCTAAAAGCCTCTATAAGCCATCTATAAGCTTTCCATTGATGTATGGTTTGTTTGGATTGGACAATATTTGGCTGAGATACAACGATCTGGAAATCTGGAATCTGACAGTGCCAAAAAAATCTAAATATTGAGAAAATTGTCTTTAAAGTTGTCCAAATTAAACTCTTAGCAATGCATATTACTAATCAAAAACAAAGTTTTGATATATTGATGGTAGGAAATTTACAAAATATCTTCATGGAACATGATCTTTACTTAATAACCTAATAATTTTTTGCCATCCAAGAAAAATCTATAATTTTAACCCATACAATATATTTTTGGCTATTGCTACAAATATACCCATGCTACTTAAGACTAGATTTGTGGTCCAGGGTCAGATATTGTTGGGTTTTACTATAAACTGTGATATTCTTCATAAGTTCATGAAGTCTCTTAGGACGAAAGTATCTGCTAAATGACTAAAAATGTATGATAGCCCTCTTGTGGCCATGCCAAGAAACCAATGCCAAGAATAACAATGGCCAAAACTATCATCATCTCAAACTAGTTGATATTAATAGACTAACTCAATTCTTGCATGACTGAAAGTTAATGTTAATATTAAATTAAAATTTACTTCTGAAAATAATACCTGCTTATATTATTATTATTGTAAATAAACTGAACATATTGCTGTTGCAGAGAGTTGCAATAATTTTTTTAGGTACAACTCTTTTTCGTTAAGTTGTTGGTAACTGATTTTCCAAACCAATTATAATATCTGGAATTACATGCAAGTGACCATATGAATTGAATTTCTTAAATTCACATAGATTTCACCATGACCATGCACATTAATTCACACATGCATACCATATTCAAAGTGTTCTGGCCGACGGCACCTGCAGGTCGCACCCCTCGTGGTCCCTGTTCAAACACGGCCCCGTCATCCCTCCGTATGGAGCTCAACCAACCCCCCGCATCTCCCAGATCTCTCCAGCAGCACGATCTACATCAGCAGAGGTGGAGTGTTAAAATAAATTTGCTTTTATTTTGACTTTAAATATGTGCTGACCTTCATGATTAATGTAGCAATGAAAGCAGATATACTGAAATCTAAAATTCATATTAAAAACTGACAACAGCCTTAGCAGAAATGACCTTCGTTGCTACATTAATGATTACAAGCAGTCTACATCCAGAGGCTTCAAAGCAGCTATGAACCATGAGAAATGTAGCAGGGGAAATTTATTTGCTTTTTAAGAAAGTTTGTGGCTGTGGTGGCAAAAGAACTGTTTTCAATTTTAGATCCCAAAGTTATTCTTATGTACAAATTAAAATATGAAAATGAAGTTAAGAAGTTGACTGAATGTTACAGTAAAGACATTTATGTTATAAAATATTATAACAATATTAGAATGATTTCTGACACTGAAGACTAGAGTAATAGCTGCTGAAAACTCAGTTTTACCATCACAATAATAAATTCCACTTTAAAATACATCAGCATAGAAAATTTTTTATTTTTTTCATTTGTAATAATATTTTACAATATTACTGTTTGGTGTATTTTTGATCAAATTAACACAGCCTTATAGTAAGCATATGAGACAGTTTATATGCAGATTTTTTGGTAAAATATTAGTGGATACTGTACCTTGGAAACATTAGGACTCTTGCTCAGATGATGACAGGCCGACAAACCCCCAATCCCCCCACCAAGCACTGCTACGACCTTCTGCATTCAGCTCCGAACACTTCCACACCTGCAACAAGACTGACCAAAGTCTAAAACGACAAAGATCGATCAGCAAGATCACAAGTAATTAATATAACAAGAATTCTCATTCTAAAAATACCACCATGCATACCTTTCCTAATCCGAGAAAGAAAATAAACACTAAAATTAAGCCACATTCAGCCACTTGGTCACAATGGATACTGAATGCATTTGTGACAGTTAACTAGACTTTAAAGATAAAGATTGGGAAAGGTTTTCAACATGGGTATGGGGCCCAAAACTGAAGTCTGATGGGAGGGTGGTGGCCCCTGATAAGGTAACACTGCTGTCATTTATCATTCAACAAAAGAGGAAAAAAAAAGAGTCCTCCAATACAAGCTGCCCATTATCTGTTAACTGGTCAGAGTTAAATTTAAATCTTAAAATATGAACACATATTTAATACGCAGAGTGACAAAAATACATACATAGAGTCAAGTATAACAGTACTGTATATTTTACATGGTGGTAACATCACAGTCTCATTATCAAACACCACACACGACAATACATCCTGAAAACAACACGTATTCCTTGTACCTACTCAGAAAGAAGCGACATATTAAAAATTTATAACAATGTTCGCAGACTTTGCTGACAAGCAGTATGAACAAGAAGACAAAATATGTAAACGTTTGGCTAAAACGCAGAACGGCCACTAACTAATATACTAAATATAAACTACATTCATAAAAATGAGTAAAACGATTAGTCACCTGCATATAATTGTGTAATTTGGATAGTTTCTGTTAGTTCTGTTCTTTAGTTACACAAGAGTCTTGTGTAGTAGTGAAGACTGAAGCGACAAGCGAAGGATTGTTTCAAAATAAAAGTCCCATTCCGTTTCTGCACTACTCAGCGTGTAATGGAATACTCAACCACTAGATGACACAACAGACCATTCCATTTTCCTAGCAAAATAAATAACGGTTGTCTGGCTTTTTACTAAATCGTTGGCTTTTTCAGTCCAAATGACTGGCATAGATGTGTTACATGCATTTTTATGTCTAAACACAAAGTGCATGCTTTATGCATACTGTACATTTGTCAGTCTCATATAGATTTTGAAGTCTTGTCTGTTTTGGAGTTTGAACACATCTTTGCTGCTTTTTACTTACTGTTATTCTTATCCACCTTTTTCCAGCCATTTGTAAATTTTATGGGTCAGGCTTCCGTTTTCATTTGCGCCAGGCTAGCTGTACAAAACAAGCTTGTTTTGCTGCTTGATATTGTAAATTGGTGTATCTTACTGTGCTATTTTAATGTATTATCTTAATTATGAACACACTGGTTTGTACTGCAAACAGTTTTACCATTTACTGGCCATTGTTATTCTTCTTGTTATGTGTTTTCACTACGCCTCATCAGTCGGCCATATTGGCGTCCCTGAGTAAACAATGTCAATGAACCGAACAAAACTCACATATTTTACTGATTATTGCTGCTGAAAATGGTCAATTATTGCCATGTTTTGGGCTGTACTAATCGATCGGACCGGGAAAAACCTTTTGGAGTACTATGCACTGCCAAAAGTTATAACAAAACAAGGAGAAGAGTGCAAAAAACTGTCTGAGGAACAAAAGGTGTTTGTGGTTGGCCAAATTGAACTAGGATTTCAAGGGTGAGAATCTTGACAACATTTGTGTGTGTTTTTATCATTTCCAGTCAGGTAGGTAAAATATTAGGCTAAAATCTTAATTTATACTAAATATTAACTTAAAAAATTGCACCCTTTCCTGCTTACTAAGTCATTCTCTATATGATTTAGCAGCTTCAACACATTTTTCTGTGGTTTAGAAAGCATAAATTAACAGAACAACGTATTTACTACGTACTACGTATTTACTACCTTAACCATGCAATCAGCTCTGTTGTTTACATCTGAGTATCTCAAATATAGCCCGGCATCTGGGTAACTGACCAAATCGTGACTTAAGTGCAAACCCTCTATAGCTGATAATGAACCGGTAATCTTACCCATAGACTTCTGCATTGAATAAAAAGGTGGATAGAATCTATTTCACTGTCGACAAGTACTGTTGTTAACAAATTTTCACCTTGACAAGGTTAAGTCAAGTACACTGTAAAAAACAATTTGTTGAGTCAACTTAAAATAATTTGTAACCTGGCTGCCTTAAAATTTTAAGTTCATTCAACTCAAAAAAAGTTTATTCAACTTGAAATGTTAAATTATATTAAGTGACAACTTAGATATTTGAGTTGAATCAACTTAAAATTTTAAGGCAGCTGGGTTACTTACCCATCTGTTAAGTTTAGCAAACACAAATATCTAAGTTGTTACTTAATACAACTTAACATTTCAAGTTGACTAAACTTGAACTAGTTGACTGAACTTAACATTTTAAGGCAGCAGGGTAACAAATTATTTTAAGCTGACTCAACAAATCGTGTTTTTTATTTTTTAACAGCGTACTTCTTTCTTTCTAGACTCCCAATAGTTAGATAAATTGTAGAAAATATCAGCGTTTTTCTTTTATTTATTAAATACAAATATGCAAAAAGAGAAAATGAGAAACAAAACTCTGACACAGAGTGTGTGTGTATTAGGTTTCACTAGCAGGCCGTAGTGTCTTTGTGTCACTGAGAAGCTAATGGACCGTGCTCATTTAATCCCATGTGACACAAAGAGGCCCTGGAGCTCCCTGCGGTTCAAGAGACGGGCCTGTTGCTTTTGGTATTACTGAGGCCCCTCTGACCACACGTCGTCGTTCACACTCACACATACCTCTGGTACTTACCGTAAGAAAGAACTTGAACTATGTAAGAACTTCATAGACTTGTTTCTAAACAGAGATCAGGTTCGGCAGATTGTTCATATTTCACAAGCATGTGGAAAGTAGCATGGCAAATGAAGTCCTCATGCAGTCGACCTGCTTTGAATTTTAATTCAATCACGTGAAGCTCTTTTAAGTTTCATAAACAAATAATCTTCTGTATTTTCTCACACGCATTTAGTGTGCCACATACTACGCAATGGAACACGTGGTAGCGTTCATTCATTTTCCTGTTTACCATGCTATAAATTACAAAAAGTGCATGTGTGCAAAAACAAGAGGTGATCTGTTTAAGTCTGATTTATTGTTTGCACAAAAAGGCTTTATAAATAAATTCCCAAGAGATGTTAATTCTTCTTAGCTCAGCGACCATCTTATTTGGAGAAACATTCACTGTGTAAATTTCATGCATTATGGTACAGTGCATTTAATTAGTATTAAGAGAATGGCTTCTCCTTGTCTTACTACGTTCAGCTGATACATTTACATATTTACTATCTGAGCACCATTTTATTAAGATAGTATAAAAGTCTTCTTTTATACAGTGTTGTTTAAGCACCCTGAGGATAACTGAAGCGTGACTCTTTCTGGTCATAGTCTCTGCTCAGAGTGCATGGCATGTCCTTGCGAGGTCCTCCTCTGGATGATTGCGGGCAATGAGCGTGTGCTGATGGGCCTGTAGAAGGGAGACTCATACACACAGTATTTACAGTCCTCCCATCTCACCCTGTGCTTTACCCTGGCATTTGCTGGCGATTTGGCCACTTTATAGAGGAACACGTCATAGTGGACTAACGGGTTGGACTTGGGTAGGATTTTGGCTTTTTTGGGAAGGTGAAGCTCCACGTCAACTGCCATTTGACCCTGGAGATAGAACACATGCAAAGACAGGTGCACAAAGCATATTCCCATTGGTACACAATACAAGCGATTCAATTTTAAAAATTGTTAAATGTGTCCTATAAAGACATAACCTGTAGACCGCAGGCCAGTCCCCCCCATGTCAAAAATTTCAGGTTTTTACTATCCTTGTGGGGACATTTGGTCCCCACAATGTAGCAAGAACAAGTACACACACACACACACACTCACACATACACACACACATATATATATATATATATATATATATATATATATATATACAGTATATATATACACACACACATTACAGATGTATTAACTTATCTAATTTAAATATATTCACATACATTATTTTCATGATTGTTCTCATTATTTAATCATTATTAAATCATTTGGGAAAAAAAAGTCACATTTCACGCCAAAACAACAACAAACAATA
The DNA here is from genome assembly GCF_022985175.1 of Labeo rohita. Lineage (NCBI taxonomy): Eukaryota > Metazoa > Chordata > Actinopteri > Cypriniformes > Cyprinidae > Labeo > Labeo rohita. Next base: position 8,149,255 of record NC_066884.1, on the reverse strand, counting down.
ATATTTTGCTTTAGGGTAAAAAAATGAAATACATATATATATATAAATATATAAAAATAAATATATAAAATAAATTCATGCATTTTACCCACAGTGACACAACTCTTGATTTCAGTGTAATTTATTTATTAATGTTTTAATTTAAGTAATTTAAATATGTTTTTATTTGATAAAATAAATAAATAAAATATATAAAATAAATTATATATATATATATATATATAATAAAATAAAAATGTGTATTAATTTATTAATGTATTCATTTGTGGTGTAATTTAACTTAGAAATGAATGAGTGAATAAATTAATTAATAAAGCAACAAAAAAAGTGAATGACTGCACAATAAAATAAAATAAAATAAAATAAAATAAAATAAAATAAAATAAAATAAAATAACATTGTCTGGATGCATTACAATAATGAGAACTGTCATGAAAATAAAGTATTATTTTATGTATTTAGATTTTAGGATGAAATGTGACCTAGACGTGTTTCCCTGAGATTCATTCTCCTGCAACTGCACCTGCTACTTTAGACCTCACGTGCTGTTCAACATCAAAAGGACGTGCCAAACTCAGCAGGACAAATCGCACTTGGGGGAAAAGGGGGGTGTGGGAGTATTTTTAGCGTTTGAGCCATAATCTATCAGGCCCATTTCCATTATAAAGGCTTCTCAGCCCACATTCCAAAGGCCTCATTAATAATCTTAAGCATTCCTTATTAGTTCACCCTGTTCTGATGAACCCACACAATCTAAATCTCCTAAACCAATGCGCTGAGTGTGTGAGTGTGAGTGTGTGTGTCCTCATATTTCTGATGGCCAATGGCTGAACTCTGTCTGAGATCTGTATGTCATCGTTCCACCGTATCGGTAGCCAATGGGGAAGCAGGGATGCTGCATCCATGTACCCATGTTGGTGGAGGCGGATGTTGCCACACCTCAGTGTGAAATGTTCTCTCTCATACAGCACTTAACGCAGAAGGTAAAACTGATTCATTTATAATATTCATACTGAGTTAATTACGTGCCAGCTGGAGAACTGCTTTCTGTCACATTTAGGTCAAGCGTTCTGGGTGTAAAGAAGCAAGGAGAATTAAAAGGAAATTTTGGAGCAACAGTATATGATATAGTGCACTTGTGATTCTACAGTACAGTCTAGAGATTGTTCAGTGGTCCCAAATGCATTTGGACACTTAGGCCTTATTTTAAGGTATAATTCCCATTGCATTATATATAACAAACCAAATGTCATCTGAAAACAAATGATATCTGACATTTTGTCTTAAACAGCTGGTTCAAAAGTAATTTTTAGCAGACGTATAAAGTCAGTTACCCTCAGGTTCACACAGGTGTAATTCATGTATGACAACTCAAAATAAGAAAAAAACAACAACTATATAATATATAATATAATATAATATAATATAATATAATATAATATAATATAATATAATATAATATAATAATAATCATCTATATTTTGAATAGTAATTATAATAAGGCAACTGTTTTATTACATATATAAAATATATACTATATAAAAAATAAAATTACAATATATAAAATTAGAAACATATACAAACGTAATATAATAATAATGAATATAAATTATAATATAAATGTAACATTTGCTTAATTTTGAAAGGCAATTCAATTAGATATTATGTATTATATATTATTATGTATTTATATATGTATGTGTGCATATAATATAATATATATTTAATATGTGTATAATATAATACAATATAATTTTTTGTGTAATGTACATTATATATATATATATATATATATATGTATATATATATATATATATATATATAAGAAAAAGTACTATATTGAATTAGAAATATATAAAAACGATATAATATAATAATAAAATTTTCTTAATTTTAAAAAGTAATTCAATCAGATATTATGTATTATGATTATGTAATTATATATAATATAATCAAATATTTGTATAATATATTATATTACATAATATAATTTTAAAATGATAAGTCAATTGTTTTTGTGTAATGTATGTATATATATATATATATAATTAGAAGTATACACAAATGTAATATACTATACTATAATACAATATAATATAATAAAATTATCTTAATTTTGTATGGAATAGTAGTTTAATTATTAAATTAATTATTATAATTATTAATATTATTATGTAATTATATGTGTGTGTATACTGCAACTGTTTTATTAGATATTTAAAATGATATAATGAATATAATATATGTATAATTACATATATATATATATATATAATTTTGTTATGTCTAACATATGTTTATCTATTATTATATAATATATAAAAATATATATTAATGTAAACTACGAATTGTTTTATTTTGTATCTGCAATATAGATATACATAGTTGCAATATAGATATGTAATATAAAAATATGTATAACTATTTATTTATATATAGAGAGAGAGAGAGAGAGAGAGAGAATACAAAATATAATACAAAAATTCTTCATTTTAAATGGTAAATCAGTTAATTTATTTAGAATAATACATTTTTTTATAGTATATATTAGATTTTAGCTTTAGTGTCCAAATATATTTGAGGCTACTCATATATAAATGAGAGTTTTGTATGTTAAAAGAGAGCTTTTTTCAAGTAAATGTAGAATCTTTTTTGTATTCTGCTGTGCGCCGTTCCACTTGAGTGACAGAAAATGAAAGCAGAGAAAGACCAGCCTCTCCTCAATCTAGCAATGACCCATACTATCAGAATGTGTTTCTATGACGATTACACCCCCAGAACTGCATTTGCATGAGCATCAACACGGCAAAAAAAGGAAAGGGAGGGAGAGAAAGCAGTGAAAAATGAGCGAGAGAATAAAGAAAGAATGGTGGTGAAATCAAGCTGGTTTTGATTCAACAAAAACTTCAGACATGCCCGGGGGACATTACTTTTTCACAGTGTCAGAGCCCGAGAGCCACCTCAGAGCACTGAGGAGTTTCATTTTTAGTGTTGTGAACTCTCCCTTGTTTTTGATACTTGTGTATATGCTGTTGTCATGGCAGCAGGCAGGAATTAGATTAGGAAAAAGGCTGTAATAAACAGAGCTGCCACTAACTCAGATTTGGCCAAAACTAAACAAAGTGCTCTTGAGCGCTGAAGTAGAAACAAGTTTCACATACTGAGCTTCACAGACAATACAACCACATTCTCACGTGATTATGTAGGTCTGTATGTTCCCAGATCTGATTTCATAGGCATCTGTGGTGGATTGAAAAGGCACTTATGTCGCTCTGTGTCTGAGAGGATGAAGTGGTCCCTATTATTCATTATAATACAGATTCACACAAAGAGACCAGCCAGAGGCCCTTGCTGAGGTACTGAAAACACAGGATTGGAAAAGATATAAATAACATAATGTAACATAAAATGAACGTTGTTTAATATTATTATTACTATCATTGCTAAATGGCAAAAAATCAGCCATGTATCTGCTCACTATTTGCTGGCAGTCTCTAGAAACTTGTGCTCTATTAGTGTGGTTGGGGGAAGGAGTCTTTGCTCTGGGCCTGAAACAAACCTCATCGTCAAAAACTCATAAAAGGAAACCACAATAAAGAACCTGTGATTCATTTATAAGAGAAAACGTGTCAGTTTGACAGCTGCACTGACTGAGAGAGATTCTTTTGAGGGATATTGTTCAATATGTGTTCATTAACTAAAGAACAAGCCCATTTAACAATAAGCCATTTTTTTAAACCTTAGATTTCTTTCTTTTTTCATCAGAAAAAAAGTTAGGGACCGCTCTTTAATTTTAGAATGAATTCTTGTAGGATGACAATCATTTATGTTAAACTTGATAATGAATTAACTTGCTTCATATTAACCGAGAACCTAAAACTTTTCACACTACGCTTAAAGAAGTAGTCCACTTCCAGAACAACAATTCACAAATAATTTACTCACCCCCTTGTCATCCAAGATGTTCATGTCTTTCTGTCTTCAGTCGTAAAGAAATTATGGTTTTTGAGGAAAGCATATCAGGATTTTTCTTCATATAATGGACTTCAATTGTGCCCCCGATTTTGAACTTCCAAAATGTAGTTTAAATGCAGCTTCAAATGATCCCAGTCTTATCTAGTGAAACGATCGGCCATTTTTTAAGGGATAGTTCACCCAAAAATGAAAATTCTGTCATTAATTACTCACCCTCATGTTGTTCCAAACCTGTAAGACCTTTGTTCATCTTTGGAACACAGATTAAGATATGTTTGATGAAATCCAAGAGCTTTCTGACCCTGACAGCAACGCAACTGACACGTTCAAGGCCCACAAAGTTAGTAAGGACATTGTTAAAACAGTCCATGTGACATCAGTGGTTCAACCGTAATTTTACGAAGCTACGAGAATAATTTTTGTGTAGAAAGAAAACAAAAATAATGACTTTATTCAGTAATTTATTCTCGTCTGTGTCAGTCTTCAATGTATGTTCACAAAAATATCTTAAAGGAGAAGTCCATTTCCAAAACAAAGATTCACATATAATGTACTCACCCCCTTGTCATCCAAGATTTTCATGTCTTTCTTTCTTCAGTCGTAAAGACATTATGTTTTTTGAGGAATGTTTTTTGGTGCCCCAAGTTTGAATTTCCGAAATGCAGTTTAAATGCAGCTTCAAATGATCCTAGCCCAGAAAGAAGGGTATTATCTAGCAGAACGATCGGCTATTTTAATAAAAATAATACAATTTATATACTTTTTAATGCCAAACGCTCGTCTCGTCTTACTCTGCCTGGACTGTTTTTGTTCCATTTCATGACAGTTAGGGTATGTTGAAAAACTCCCATTTCATGTTCTCCGTCAACTTCAAAATCACCTTATATGGCTGTTTTTCCTTTTTTGTTAAGGGTGTTTGATCTTTTTTTGGATGTTCACTTTGCAAAGACAGTGTTGGTACATCTGCAGTGATGTGGGATGATTTTGAAATGATTTTCGAAGTTGAGGAGAAAATACAATTGGAGTTTTTTGACATACCCTAACTGTCTTGAGTCAGAATACACAGAGTTCAGGGAGAGAAAGGCAAGATGAGGGTTTGAGATTAAAAAGTATTTAAATTGTATTTTTTTAATGAAAATAACCGATTGTTACGCTAGATAAGACCCTTCTTCCTCGGCTGGGATTGTTTACAACCGCATTTGGGATCATTTGAAGCTGCATTTAAACTGCATTTTGAAAGTTCAAACTCGGGGCACCATACCAGTCCATTATATGGAGAAAAATGCTGTTTTCCTCAAAAAACAATTTCTTTACAACTGAAGAAAGAAAGAAATGAACATCTTGGATGACAAGGGGGTAAATTATTTGCAAATTGTTGTTCTGGAAATGGAGTTCTCCTTTAATTTGTGTTTCGAAGATGAATGCAGGTTCAGGTTTGGAACGACATGAGGGTGAGTAATTAATGACAGAATTTTCATTTTTGTGTGTACTATCCCTTTAAAACAGGGATAGTTTGAGTCTAATACAGCTCTTAATTGATCCCTAACACCTTCAAAACCGATTTGGGGTCAGTGGGTCACCCACCTTAAGCCAGGCTTACCAGCTTCTGCACAGCCTTGTAAGAGTGAAAGTTTAAAGTGATGCAGACTTCAGGGCAGGTATCAAAAAGCCATGCGCAATACCAAGCAAAGCAAGAGATAGTGAGTGCAAGACAGCATCTGGCCGGGGAGAAAACACAGGCTAGGACCACACAGGGACAGGGAGTTTAGTGTTAAAAAGGTTTATTTCAACAACTGTCAGATTTTTTTCTCTTCGTAGTTTATATTCCCAAAAAAGTACAAAATAAAACAAGTACATCAAAGGATTAGAAATCACATCAAAACAAAGACACATTGTGTATTTTTCTTTATATCAATCCAAGCATTTTTTCCATATATTTATACATACTCACTGAATTAGTCAGACAAACATCAAAACCTCTCAGTAGCTTTTTCTTTTATGACAACGTTTTATATTTTTATAACCCCGAATATGTTTTACTTTTTTTCTTCTTTTTTACAATATACACCAACGCATGCCGTAATTCAGTTAGGCAGGGGTAGGTGTGTTTATATATATATATATATATATAAGGGCTGGGTCAGGGGCGGGTCGACTACAGGGCAAAAAGACTGCAACACGGGGCGGGGCAGGAGGCGGAGACTGAGTGGGTACAAGGGGCGGGGTTTTTTCAAAATTTTCTGTCGTGTGGTGATGGTGTGGTGGATGTGGCTGCTCGTAGCGTCTGCTGCTCGATGCTTTAAGTGATCATGGACGTGGGGTGCTTTTGTTTCTGTTCTACATCATGTTGTTCTGCAGCGAGTTTACCTCCGAAGAGTTCTCCTCGCCCAGCACCTTATGGTTCTCGTGCTTAGGGGTGAGCGAGTTCTGGATGTTCAGCGACTCGTCCTCTTTGGGTGGGGGGGCCTTCACGGGGTCCTCCAGCTTGTTCTGGGTATTAGGATCATCCTGAGAAATGACAGTCCCATGTTAGACCTCTGCAACAACTTCAAATTGTTTCTTGCGTCTCCTACTTTAAATATATATATACGTTTTAATTAGATAATGTGCAATTGTAAATTTGTTAAATGATTAAATAAAAAAATAAATAAAAATAATAAAATAAAATAAATTAATTCCATTAAAGTAGTACAGATGTTATGAGTAATTTATTTATTTAATTTGCAAATTCCAATCCCAAAATATAAAAAATTCCAAATATCCAATAATTAAAAAAAAAAAAAAAAAAAAAAAAAAAAAAAAAAAATATATATATATATATATATATATATATAATATATATATATATATAATTTGGCTTATTACATTTCCTATTATAATATTTTTTGCATTTTAATAAATAAATTAGATTGTTCATTACGTCTTGTTTTTATTAGATAATGTGCAATTGTAAATTTGTTCAATTATTAAATAAAAAAACAAATAAATAAAAAAATAAGTCATGCTTAAAATGTACTTTATCCAGAAATAAGAAAAATACAAATAAATAAATAAATAAATAAAAATAAAACCAAAAATTTAAATCATTCAGATGTTATTTATTTATTTACCTTCATTTGCAAACTGCATTTTTAAAAAATATTTTAAAATAAAAAATAAATCATATTGCTCATTATATCTCCTACTATATATATATTTTTTCATTTAATAATGTGCAGTTGTAAGGTAAATAAATAAATCATATTGTTCATTACGTCTACTACTATTTTAATACATGTTTTTTAATTAGATAATGTGCAACTGTAAATTTGTTAAATTATTAAATAAAAAAAGCTAATAAATAAAAAATAAACAAGTCATACTTATAAAGTACTACTTTACCAAAAAATAATGCAAATAAAAAGTAAATAAATAAATAAAAATAAATTCCATTAAAATCGTACAGATGTTTTTTATTTATTTACTTTCATTTGCAAATTGCATTTTTTAAATATTTTAAAATAAAAAATAAATCATATTGCTCATTATATCTCCTACTACATATATATATTTCTTCATTTAATAATGTGCAGTTGTAAGGTAAATAAATCATATTATTCATTACGTCTACTACTATTTTAATAAATATTTTTAATTAGATAATGTGCAATTGTACATTTGTTAAATTATTAAATAAAAAAGCTAATAAATAAAAAATGTTGCTTATAAAGTACTACTTTACCAAAAAATAATACAAATAAAAAGTAAACAAATAAATAAAAATAAATTTCACCAAACCAAAAACAAAATTAATACGTTTAGTGAATAAATTTAGTTGTTTACATAAAAAATACCAAATAAATATAAATATAAATAAATATAAATTTATATTCTATTTCCAAAACACTTTGGCATCACATCCAAATAGTTGGAGTGTGACGACACTGCAGGAACCAAAATCAATGGCTGAGGCTGTTTTCTCCTCTGGGCAGAGCGGAGGCTGTATGATCCACCCGTCCTCACACACATGCATACATGCAAATCCATTAAAGCTCATACAGCCCCATCCCACACTCCTGTCCCGCCAGTGAACAGGAAAAGCCATGGACTGAAACATGAGCTCTGGCAAGAGGAGCTCACCTGCCATAGCAATAAAGCCTAGCACTCTCTCTCTCTCTCTCTCTCTCTCTCTCTCTCTGTGGAATAACCATTCAGTGGCCTTTAATTAGTGCAGTAATCAAAACAAATGAATGAGACAAGACTTGCATATCCTTTGATCAGCTAGCCTCAAAGTGAATTAAAGCCGATTTGCATCATCTTAAATACAAAAACGACTCATTTTAGGAATTACCAACACATCAATCCAGAGCTGGTGAAGCTAGTTGATCTGAACTAGTTTGGTTCCTTGGTGTAGTTGGATTAAGGCACGAGTGTGTCACGGTTTGAACTCAACAGAGACAGCTAAAGGTGATTTACCTATTCAGCGATGACTTAGATTGTAACTTCGGGCAAGACGTGGGGATACGCCACCTCCATGGTTACTGGATAGGGGGCGTCCTTTCTTCCGTCGGCATGAAACTAGAAAATGTGCTTTTAATTTGTGGTTGGATTAGGGAGGTGGATTACACTTTTCGGGACATTTGAGGGATTTTCTTTGGACATAGAGAGTCATGAATGGAGATGACTGATGGTTATTTCTTTGCATCCTTCCTGTCAACATTAGCTATGCTATTAATAAGAAATGGCGGCTACCGTGTTGTTTTTATCTGCAAATCTAAATGTGTTAGGCTAATTTTTAAGACTTGTATGGCTTAATATAATGTAAATGATGTCTCTTACTGAAATACGTTGTAGAAAAACCATAAAATACATTATTTTTTTTAAAAATCCACATCGTTTTATACATATTTTGGACTATGGGGGGTGCCATTATTTTGATGACATTAAATGAATGCACTCAGTGAGCTACTGGCGCTACCTATTGCTATTTTTACCACAACATAACTCAGAATACTCAGAAAATAAAATAAAAGAGTTAACAGGTGGCGATGGATATGAACGTAGGCTCAAACCATTGATTTTTCCCCACAAGGAGTCTAAACACTCCCAGATATTGAGTGAAATCCACGCTGAGAAACTCCATCAGTGGCTGCGGTGTCAAAGCGTTGGCATTTTTATAACCTGCCAGGATGGCTTCTAGCGTTTCTTGTCTCTGCCGTTTGTAAACTCTTTCAGCAGCTGCGGTCTACTAAAAGCCTCAAAGGCATCAGGGCTAAAGTGGCGAGAACAAAGATGCGGGTCTTTAGAAAGTTTTATTCGTCCGTAGGCATCTTCTCATTCTTTTCTCTTCTTCTTATCACTAGGAAAGCAGTGAAGACTTAAGTTGCTGCTGTTGTTGCCCTTCGACTGAAAATTACAACCAACAGCCGCACAATTTGGCATCGAATCAGTATTCTATTTTCCGAGTTGTGTAAAAAAGGTAAAAATAGCAACAGTTAGTCCCAGTAGCTCACCGAGTGCAACCATTTCACGTCATCATAATAATGGCGCTCCCATAATCCAAAATATGTATAAAGGAATGTTTCTTGAGTATCAAATCAGCATGAAGAATCATGTGACACTGAAGACTGGAGTAATGATCACAGGAATTTAAAACACATTAAAATAGAAAACCATTCATCTAAATTGCAATAATATTTCACAATATTACAGTTTTTACTGTATTTTTGATCAATTATGTACAGCCTTGGTGAGCATAAGAGTCTTTTAAAAAACATACAAAAATCTTACAGACCCAGTAGTCTGTAAGTAGTATTTGAACAGTAGTATTTTTATTTTATATACAGTATATAAGTACATATATTATTTTGCAGGTGTTGAAATTTAAACACTTAAAAGATTAGTTCACTTCCAGAATAAAATTTTCCCAGTAATTTACTCACCCCCATGTCATCCAAGATGTTCATGTCTTTTTTCTTTAGTCAAAAAGAAATGAAGGTTTTTGAGGAAAACATTCTAGGATTTTTCTCCATATAGTGGACCTCTATGGGGATCAGCAGGTTGAAGGTCCAAACTGCAGTTTCATTGCAGCTTCAAAGGGCTCTACACAATCCCATCTGAGGAATAAGGGTCTTATCTAGAAAAATGATTGCCCATTTTCTAAAGAAAATAAAAATGTATATAATTTTTAACCACAAATGCTCATCTTGGAAAGGTCACACGCAGTTAGCTCTTCATCTGTGTACTCCGGTTCAAAATTGAAGGGTGTAGGGCAAAAAAATCAAATTTTCTCCTCCAACTTCAAAATCATCCAACATCGTTTTACCTTTTTTTGTAAAGGTCATTTGATTTTCTTTGCACGTTCGCTTTGTAAACACTGGGACGGTACTTCATTACGCGTAACCTTTCCAGTGTGATTACATAATGCATGAAGTCAAGCTAGTGCAAGATGAGCATTTGTGGTTAAAATGTATATACATTTATTTTTGTTTTAAGAAAATAGGCAATCATTTCACTAGATAAGACTCTTTGGCCCCGATCAGACAGAACGCGTTTTTGCGGTGAGAGGCGACTTTTTTGAATTGTTTTCTATTGGCAGTGAGCGTTATGCACGCTGTTTATGCGCCCCAGGTGCCTCACGATTTAACCGAGCCTTGCGTCTTTGCCGGAGCGCTCTGAGCGCCTGAAGCAAGCGGCAACCTTCCGCTCTCTCCATTGAAACCAACACGGAAGTGACTTGAACTGCAATTTATCAACTGGCCACTAGAAACTGGCTCCAAAAGGGAGTCAATCCCATAGATTCCCCATGTTAAAATTCCCAACTTTACAGCAGAAAAAAATATGTTTACAGTCTAGTACAACTATGAGGGAGGTAAATTTTTTTATAACTTGTCTGTTTAAATGATATTAAGCCTTAAAGTTCTGCATAATTTAGGGCGTGGCCACTTGAGTGACAGGTGGACTGCCTCTGCTGTCCACCGTCGCGCTAGGCCACCGCCTGTTTGCCCATTTTCGATTATCGTCCAAGATGGCAACGGCCAACTCCCGCCCACTAAGAGCTTCAAAAATGCTCTTCAGAAACCTACGGATGACGTCACAGACACTACGTCCATATTTTTTACAGTCTATGGCCTGAAGTTGGAAAAAAGCAACTCTGAACGCCTGACGTCATCGCGTTTTTTTCCATTGTCCAATCGAATGAATGGAGAGGTAGGCCTTCAGTTGTGGTGACAAAAGTTTTACTCTTGCTTAAAAAGTCCAGAGACTGCAGTGATGGAGGAGAAGATTTTGGTGTCTATCGCAGGTTACCTGGAGCTGTATTTTTTTTAAGGTTTTTGCTAATATGACAGACAGACAGCGCTTGTGTATAATCCTTTGATTAGATTGACAGGTGATTTGGTGGTTGCCTAGCAGCTTAAAAAAAAGGAAAGCACTGATCCCTACAGAAGTCCACTATATGGAGAAAAAACCTGGAATGTTTTCCTCAAAAACCTTTCTTTTCAAATGAAGAAAGAAAGACATGAACATCTTGGATGACATGGGGGTGAGTAAATCACCAGGAAATTTTCATTATGGAAGTGAATGAATCATTTAACTTAACCTAACATCTTTCTAAGGCAGTATCTTAACTGAAATCGAACCTAAATAAGAGTCAATTGCAGTAAACTGCAACGCTTTAAGGAAGGACACTAAGACAACGAGACAGAAACAAGGAAGGGAGACTACACATTAAAATCAGAGGCTTCACTGCTCTATAGCACAAAACTGGAGTGGACAGAGGGAAAAAAAGGACACATGGGAAGAGAGCAGTGGGTCCACATTTATATTCTGTGAATAAAGTAAGATTTCACTGTATGCATTTTGAAAGTGCTGAGAATAGAGGTCAAAACCACAGTGACTGGTTGGACAGATTCAGCTTTTTAGGTGTACTAGCATGGTCCATGTGTTGTCTTAAAGAGATAGTTCACCCAAAACATTTTGAAAACAATCAGATTTTCTTTCTTCTGTGGAACACAAAAGAAGATATTCTGAAAAATGCATAAAGGAAGTCAGTGATGTCAAGACAATCTTCTTTTGTGTTCCACAGACGAAAGAAAGCCATACAGGTTTTAAACGACACATTGAGGGTGAATACATGACAGTTTTGAACAGACCTGTTCCTTTAAGTCAAGTCAAAATCTCTGACTTAAAAATATTCAGCTACCACTTCACTTATCTGACCTTTCCGCTCTAGTTTATATATGGTCTATTTCATTCCAAAACATCTGTCAAGTCACAGACCCTCCCTCAGGGTTTAGGTCTGTGTGTGTGGAGTGAGACGGAGAGAAAGAGAGAGAGATAGAGGGTGTTTTGGCTGCTAGCCAGAGCCGGGCTCTTTTACTCAAGCGGATATCGATCCATGGAGCAGCAGCTCCTGAGCTGATGGTAATAAAGAGCCTTGACTGTCCACATTTTTGTCCCCCTTCCCTTCTTGTCTTGAGAGATTCCTCGTTTCATGGCATGCATTTCATTTTCAGGAGTGTTTTCTCTGCGATGATGAGGCCCAAGTCTCTATGCGGCCGGAAGAGACAATCAATTTCGGTGTCCTATATTGTCTGAAGGTCATGGAGTGTTTGAAAGGATTTGGAGAATTTATCTCATTCTTGATCTCACACTGGCATATTATATTTCTGCGGACGACTCTAGTGGAAACAATATACATCCACAGATGTGAATTCCACTAATGGACTATTACTAGTGACCTTTTCTGTTAGTGGCCATATTATTATTCACCCACAAATCATTTACTCACCCTTATGTTGTTCCAAACCTGTATAACTTTCATTTGTAGCTGTTCCCTTTTTTGTCAACAGAAGAAAGAAAGTCTTACAGGTTTGGAATGACATGAGGGTGAGTAAATTATGACACAGCTTACATTTTTGGGCTAAACTATTCCTTTAAGACTTTAAATGGACCATACTGTTTGGTTTGGTTTCACTATGATGATGATGGCAAGAAGGGCCAGGACTGGTCAGTACAGTTTGACAGGAGAACAGCACAATGAAAGGACATCTGCTGTCCTCTGGGCAGAGCTGTGGGGTTGTAAGTCTTACCTCACAGTCGGGCTCCTCTTTGGTCTTACACTCCCAGGTGTATCTGCTCATGGTTTTCTGAGGGGTGGGGGCATTGAGAGGATTATATACCTCATAAATATCATTTTAAATCAGAACGTGACAGAGACAGAGACTAAGACAGAAAGAAAGAGACAGGGAAAGACAGACAAAAGGTCGGGAAAAGGGCCCTTTGTGTAAGATCCTTCAGTGGTGAGAAGTGTCACCAACCTTAGAGCCACTTGTCTTGAGTTTTTTTGCTTTACTCAAGAATCAACATTGTGGGAGCATATCTAGGGCCCTTTAAGGTCTTTAGGTTTTTAGGTCCGAGGGAAAAAATATACATACATTTACTGTGTGCTGGATTTAAAGTGCCAGTTAACAAAAATTAAAATTCTAAATTTTAAATTTTAAATTTAACAAGTAAACGGTTGGTCTGTTCATCATAAAGATATCAATCATATGGTTTAAAAAGATCTGAAATTTAGAACACTACACAGATGGACTACTTTTATAACAAAAAAAATGATACAATATTTATAAATGTTTTCTAATTTTGTTTTTGGCGAAAAAAAAGAAAGAAAGAAAGTGTAAAAATAAACATGAATGTCAAAATTAAGAATAACAAGGGCACTGACAAAAACTTTCCTGAAATGCTTTCAAATTATTTTATCGACAAATCGGTTTTGAAAATTATACGATACCGATAACCATAAAAATGCCTAATATATTTGTTTATATATGCTTAAAATGCTTAATATATTTATTTATATTTTTTTTTCTTTCTTTTGTGGCAAAATTGACTATTTTTATGGCAAAAATTAATACTTTTAAAATATAATAAAAAATCCAAATAATTAAGTAAACTAAATAAAAAGTAACAAAATAAAATTAGTACATTTCTGCTATCCTATTTAATAAAAAAACAATACATTATAAGAAATGTTTAAAATGATTATTACAGACAAAGTATAGCGATAACCGATATTTTTTAACAATATATATGTCTGGTGTAAAAATTAAAATAATGTCAAAATTAAGAATAACAAGGGCTCTGAAACTTTCTTTAAATGCTTTTAAATGATTTTATCAACAAATCAGTTTTGAAAATGATAACCGATAACCATAAAAATGCTTAATATCGGCACAGAAAATCGATCAACCCCTAATAAAAATTCTCAAAGACTTCTCCTTTTGTGTTCTATGGATAAAATAACATATGTTTGGTGGTAGGTTTGGAGTGCATTATCTCTTTAAAACTATATCTTAAAGGAGAAGTCCACTTCCAGAACAACAATTTACAAATAATTTACTTGCCTCCTTGTCATCCAAGATGTTCATGTCTTTCTTTCTTCAGTCATAAAAAAATTATGTCTTTTGAGGAACATAATTCAAAACATAATATCTTTACGGCTGAAGAAAGAAAGACATGAACATCGTGGATGACAAGGGGCTGAGTACATTATATGTGAATCTTTGTTTTGGACGTGGACTTCTCCTTTAAAAAAATCCATTTAATTAATGTCCTTACTAAAAAGTAGAGATTTCATTTGGTTTTACTTCGATCTGACTGATGCATCCAAGCTACAACTGATGGCAGCTATAAATGAATGGATGATTATATGTAGATGTTATTCTTTTTGAGAGTTTTTTGAGTTTTGAGGGGCTCAAAAATGCATATCTTATGAACAAAATATCTATTCTATTGCAAAAAAATATATTGTACTGTCTATTGCAATACTGTACTGTAGACACATCAGAATTGAAACGAGAAGAAAGCTGTGTTATGGTTATCCCACAGAAGAGAACGACGCCCGTGTTAGAGCTACATCTACCCATGCGGCAGTCATGTTAGCCCAGTGTTACGCCACCCATGGGCAGCAGTGAGACGTTGCATCTCAGATGTTTATCCTGCATCTTTCGCTCAGCACTTCATTGGTCGGTGAGATCTGGCACAGAGAGAGCCCACTCACCCTCTCATCTTTCTGAACCAGGATAAACGAGTGAAACGACAGACAGGTATATTAATGCGATGCAGTGGACAAGCAGCAGCAGGTCACAGGACCACTAACAGGCCCGTGTGAACAATCAGACATGCAGCGGTGCAGAGGAAGAGAGAAGGGGAGCGGGGTGAAGGGGGGAGGAGGGTGGCGTGGGTGGGCTCTCTCAGCGGAGTCCAAGGTCTGCAATCAGGGCACAACGCTGGAACCAGAGACGCTGCCATTAACTGGCCCTTCAAAATCTGTCATTGGGTTTGCTGCTAACAGCGACAGCTATCTGAGTGGATTTCTTTCCCTTTCTAGAACTTAGACAGTTTGTTACATTATGTATTGTCTTTCCTTCAAGTCAGAAAACACCTAATCTGAACTATTCCAGTGAAACAAAAACACAAAATACAGTGCGACCAAATACGCCACCATCACTGATACACTTGACAAACGTATATAGTAAAATAAAAATCTATTAAAAATTAATCAATTAAACATATTCATTATTTAACTTATTTAATATTTAAAAAGGTATTTATTAAGTTATTAATGTCTAAGTTCTGTTTTTTTCTAAATAAATTACTTCAATTTTTTTTTAAATTAAAACTATGTATTATTCATTCTAATTAATATTAATAATTAAACAATAATTAATATGAATATGTTAATATATTTATTTAAAATAAAAAATGCAATTATATATTAATAAAAGAAACTAAATAATAAATACAATTTAATAAAAATAATAATATAATTTAGTTCTGTTTTTTTCAAATAAAGAAATGAATCAATAAATCAATTATGAAAAACAAAAGTATGTATTAATCTTTGTAAATAATATTAATGATCAAGCATTAATTAATAGTACATTTTTAAATATTTTAAAAATGACACAAATAATAAATTAAACTAAATAATAATAAACAATTAATCAAACAAAATAATTAATTTCTGCTATCCTATTTTATTTTTTAAAAATTAAATCAACACAAATAACAATTAATTATATAGTTAATAAAAATTAAATTCATGCAAATTTTTCAATCAGTTTTAAACATATCTGTAATTAATTTACATTAAAAAAAGAAATATTCCTCAAAAATCGCTTAAAAAAATTTAAATCATCCACATATACCACCGTTATTTTATGTCTGTAGTTTTACTTTTTTTAAACAATTACTAAAAATAAAATCATTTATTATATATTGTAAATAATATTAATAATAAGAAAAATACTTTTAAATATTAATTTATTTTGGAAAAAAATCAATCACAAATAATACATTAAATTAAATAATAAAAAATGTACAAAATAAAATATTAATTACATTTCTGCTATCATGTTTTAGTTTGAAAAACGTAATCAACACAAAAATAATAAATTAAAACAAAATAAAAATGAATTACTATATTTAATAAAAATAAAAAGAATGCAAATAAATTTTAAAATATGTAATTATTCACATGTAAAATAAGAAATTTTCTTCAAAATCACTTTAAAAAAAACATCCACATACACCACCATTAAAGGTTAGGTAAATTATAAAAAAAACCCTCAATCAAATAATGTATTATTTTTAATTAAATTTAAATAATTAATAATTAAATAATTAATAAAATCATTAAAAATCTTAACTCATTTTATAGACTTAAACTCGCAACCTCTTGCACATAAAGCAAGAAATATTCCTTTGAACCATAACATATCACGGATAGCACCTAGAAACATAGAATCACCTCGTAACAAAATTCCAAAAGGATTTAGGTTAAAAACAAATGGCGTGCGTGTGTACGTATATGTATGCGTCTTCCAGGTCTGCCTCTGTATTGATTCTTGCGTGGGATCAATAGGGTCGCTTTCCCATGAGTCTCTCAAACCGCTGTTAAAGAGTGCGTCTACAGGCTAGACTATCGGCTCATCTAGAGACACAGCGTCGAGGATGGATGGCCTGTCGGAGAGAGGCTGACAGACACGACAGACTCGGGTCAGCCACAGCGCCGAGCCCCACCATTAACAGAGCATCAAAAACTGCGCTCGCAACAAAAAACACACCAGCTTTTTTTCCCCCTCTGTTTCCCGGTTACCCTGTTGCTATGGTAACAACTGTTGCCTCAGTAACCACACTCCTATCTGAGAGCAGACCTTTTCAGCGGAGAAAACGCTCCCATCTCTCTGTGCGCCGTGCGCCCCCTCCCTTACCGAAAGGTTACGCTCGGGGTCCATGCAGAGAGGGGAAGGAGGGGGAGAGGAAAGAGAAAGACGAGAAACACGTTACCTGACAGATAATGTTATCATAGTAAGCCAAAGCACGGGCATGAGGGAGGTTAGGAGGGGTGTCGCAAAGTTTCCTTACATTTGGATGGGAGCCCTCAGCGATGGTGGACAACGAGAAATTATCATTGTGGTGCTCCGAGGAAGGACGGTACTTACTGCTGCGAGGTTGGGGAGGCGGGAAAAAAAGGGAGGGGGCGGGAGGAAGGGAGAAAAAGAGAGTGATGGAATGGAGGGAGCGTTGTGGGAAAAAAATGAGAGGTACAGAGAGACACAAGGACACGATGGAAAACATACAGGGGAGGAATTTTAGAATGAAGAGGTTATGAAGGACAGAGAACAGAGAGAAAGAGAGAGAGCAAGAGAAAAGAGCATTAGTGCAATTGTAGGACCGCTTTGGAGGCAGAAGTTTAGACACACATTCAATACACAACCTGTGATGCAACACACCAGATGAAAAAAGTCACGCCTTTTTCTCTTCGACAAATATGAAGCTCTTTTTAAAATATTATGAGTTCCAGACACATTTCAACACCATTAAATGACCCCAAATGAATTATTAAATTAAGGTTTTATGTGTAAATCGCAATTTCTTTCCAGTTCCTTCTCGACATGCCATTACCCATTACTCTTCTTATATATACTAAATATATATGTAATAACAATAATAAATTTGTATGTATACTGTATACATATATATAGAGAGAGGGAGTAATTAATATTGATATTTAGGTATTAATTATTATATTTTTAACATATAATATGATCATTAAAATTAATCAAATAAAATAATTACATTTCTGCTCTCCTATTATATTTTATATATATATATATATATATATATATATATATATATATATATATATATATATGTACATAAATTTTATAGAGAGTAATTAATATTGATGTAATATGTATTTAGTACTATATTACTATATTATTACTATAATAAATAAAACATTTATTTTTAAAAAATTAAATTACAAATGATTACATTGAACTAAATAATCATTAAAACAAATCAAACAAAATAATAATTACACTTATGCTACTATATTATATTTTCAAAAACAAAAAATAAGCAAAAATAATTTTTAATTTTAATAATTGTTTTAAAATAAAAAATGTATAGTATATAATATTTACGTATTAGTAAGTAGATTTTAAACACGTAATTAAATCATTAAAATTAATCAAATAAAATAATTACATTTCTGCTATTCTATGTTTTTTAAAATAAAAAAATAACAAAAATGATATATATACATATAGTGTGTGTGTGTGTGTGTGTATATATATATATATATATAAATTCTTATTTATTGATGTATTACGTGTTAATTAGTATACTTTTTACACTTTTAGTTAAAATGTAATTTATTTAAAAAAATTCACTTCACTTCACAAAAAAATAAAATAATTACATTTTTGCTATCCTATTATATTTAAAAAAAAAAAAAAAAATGTTCAAATGTTTTTATATTATATATATATTATATATAATATATTTAGATTTATTTTTAATAACTTTAATTTAATAACATGCAGCATTGGCTGGAGGAGGAGGTACAGAAACTTGACAATATGACTATTTTTAAGGCTGCTAATTAATATGATGGCTCATATTATCGTTTTACTATTTTATCTGTTGTAAATAACATTTTAAAATATATTTAAATAGAAACAGTTATTTTAAATTGTAATAATATATCACAATCAAATAATTATTATTTTGATCAACACATGCAGCCTTGGTGAGCAAAAGAACATTAAAAACATTCAAAAATCATTCAGACCCCAAACTTTTTAAATAGTATAGTGTAGGCCTTTGGAAGCTTTCAGTGTTTTAGTATCGAGTGGCCACATGGTGTACATTTGAGTCCTAAAGTGAAACCAACTGAGAGTTCACAGGATCAATGCCTTCTCCCTTCTCTTCCTATACATTTTACAGATTTGATCTTGTTTAGCCCTGTTTGAATTTGAGCACATTCACTCGTAGCAGACGGAGAGGTGGGCGTCTGATGTCTTGACGAGTCTCATCTGTTGCACTGCTGTCTGTAGTTTCTCCCCTCCATCACTCTCACCTCCAAACATGGCCACCCTCCTCTGCAGCCTGTTTCAAAACTCTGTGTTTCTCCGCTGGCACTTGCTCTCATCATTTTCCTTCTGTTCTTTGAGGAGGGTGTGTGCTGTTTAATTCCTGGCCGTAGCTTCCACCCCCACACCCCCCTGGGTCTCACAGCTGTATGTAGGTCAGCCGGCCCCTCCTCCCCCATCGCTCTGCCCTACTTTCAGCTGTAGCTCCTGTGACATCATGCAGTCTGCCCGCTGCTAGCGCACCACGCTAAGTACTAGCACGCCAGTCACTCGCTGCATTATTCGGTCTCCACAGCATCCAATTAGCAGCTGCGCTATCGTAACACTAACACTTTTCAGGGAATTAAAAATGCTGCAGACAGCACTATGTCTGCACTATGTTCTCAGTTAAACCTTTATTTTTTATTGTTTTTCCCTGGTCTCGGCTAGTTTAAAGGGACAGTTCACCCAAAAATGAAAATTCTGTCATTATTTTATCACCGTCATGCCGTTCCAAACCTGTATGAATTTCTTTCTTTTGCTTGAAAACATAAGATACTTTCAACAGTTCTGGTAGCAACTGATTTCTATTGTATTTTTTCCCATACTTATGGAAGTCAATGGCTACCAGCAAATTGTTTGTTTACCAACATTCTTCAAAATAGCTTCGTTTGTGTTAAACAGAAGAAAGAAATCCATACCCTGGACCACAAAAACAGTCATAAGGGTCCATTTTTAAAAAAAAATTGAGATACATAATGTGAAACTTGAATAAATAGGCTTTCCATTGATGTATGGTTTGTTAGGATAGGACAATATTTGGCCGAGATACAACTATTTGAAAACCTGGAATCTGAGGGTGCAAAAAATCTAAATATTGAGAAAATCGCCTTTAAAGTTGTCCAAATGAAGTTCTTAGCAATGCATATTACTAATCAAAAATTAAGTTTTGACATATTTATGGTGGGAAATTTACAAAATATCTTCATGGAACATGATCTTTACTTAATATCCTAATGATTTTTCGCATAAAAGAAAAATTTATAATTTTGACAATGTATTATGGGCTATTGCTACACATATACCCATGCTACATAAGGCTGGTTTTGTGTTCCAGGGTCACATTAAGTTTGGAACAACAATCAACTTGAAGGTGAATAAATTACGAAGAATTTTCATTTTTGGGTGAACTGTCTCTTTAAGCTGGCTTCCCTGCCTGGTCAAGTTGATTTTTTACTACAAATATTTACACATTAAATAAGTATTTAAAGAAAATATTAAAGAAAGATCTATTTAGATAATAATTAATAATCTTTAATAATTAAGATTTTAAAAAATTGTGAAAGAACTCTCTTATGCTCTCCAAGACTGCATTTAATGATGTCAATTAATTAATCGCAAAATAAATTTGACTGTGAAACTACCCACAAAAGATTATTTAAAGCTATTTTTGTGTTAAATGAGAAAGTATCAATTAGACATTACAATTATTTGAGAAACATCTCAGTATTTTTCTTTTATGTTCCACAAAAGAAAGGTTTTAAACAACATGAGGGTGAGTAAATGATGACAGTATTTACATTTTTTGGGGGTGAACTATTCCCCAAAATATTATTTTTTTTAATTAATGTTTTTATTACATAATAAAATGTTTTTATTATTATTATGTTATTATTATTATTAATAATGCTAATGATTATTATGATTATTAATATTATTGTTAATATAATATTTGTATAATTATTATTATTTTTTATAAAATGATACTCTAAATAATAAACTAAATCTGCCAGCATGTGGCGGTAAATGTCTTAATGAGTCATTCACTCATTCGATTCGATTCGTTCAAATGGCTGATTCATTCAGAAATTAAGTAAATGGCTCTCTTTATGAATGGACCTTTGCATCATTGATTCACACGATTCGTTCAAAACGTGGATTCATTCAGAAACTATTGTTGCTCGGAGACTTGCAACAATTCTGCTATGGCTTCAGAGGTAATATGTTCTCTTAATTAACTTCTTAACTTCTTATTTACTGAATTGTTGTACAAAATCACATTTCAGCTCGTGATAGATTGTGACAAAATCAGCATTTGTGTCATATTGCTCTTGCTGCCCGTGTGATATCATATGATACGTGATAAATATAAATATGAGACAAAAACACACACAGGGGCATTTGTTTTTGTTGCACCAATATCTTAAATTTTAGGGCATAAATGCATTAATGGAGTTGTTGCCCTGCATCATATTTGTCAACAGTAAGCTGTATGAAACATAAGATGATGTACAGTTGTAGGGGCGGGGTCAGCACGTTAACTGCATTCAAATATTTTAATTGCGTTATTTTTTCATAACTAATATATATAACTAAAGTTAACAAGTTAAACTGACAGCCCTATATATATATATTATAAGTTAAACTGACAGCCCTATATATATATATATATATATATATATATATATATATATGTAATTAACAAAAATATTGTGAATATCGTGAAACAAAACATACAATTTAACGAACTGAATTTTTTTTTTTCCAAAACCAGAAATGATTACTTTTATTCAGCAAGGATGCATTAAATTGTTTAAAAGTGACAATAAAAACACACAGATTACAAAGAAATTACAATGAAAAAAAAGAATTCTGTTTTAAACAAATGCTGTTTGATTTTCAAAAAAAACCTGTTTTCACTAATGATAATTTTAAGAACTATTAATAACAATTAATTATAACTGATAATAATTGAGCATAATAATTAAATAATTGTGCACCAAATCAGCATATTAAAATGATTTCTGAAGGATCATGTGGCACTGAAGCCTAGAGTAATGATGCTGAAAATTCAGCTTTGAAATCACAAGAATAAATTATATTTGATAACATATTAAAATACAAAACACTTATTTTTTAAATTGTAATAATATTTCACAATATTACTGTTTTTACTGTATTTTTGATTAAATAAATGCAGCCTTGGTAAGCATAAAAGACTTCTTTCAAAAATATTCGAAACTTTTGACTAGTAGTGTACAGGTACATGCCCGAGGAAGGTCATGAGATTGAAATGTTGCTATTTAAATAACTACACAACTATTTGGCAAGCTCCAACATGTGCGACTTATTTGTTCCTAATTCCGCCACACAACATGAGCTTTTAAAGCGTTTAATCCATAAACCCTTCTGCTTTGTCTTACTTTCTCTAAAAATCTGTACCGCACAGACCAGAGTCTCACCTGCGCTTACGCAACTTGTTGTTCTCGGTCTTGAGCACGTGCAGCTTCTTGGCAAAACAAACGACGATCATGAAGAGCAGGAGCACCATGAGAGCGGAGGCCCCGATGGCGATGCACATTACCTGGAACTCCGTGATGACCGACTCACAGCGGGCACCCTTGTGCCACATGTAGTCCTGGATGTTGCACCTGCAAGACAGAGAAGGTGCAACATATGTAAACCTTTTCCACCAAATTGACAATCTGCAATGGTCAGAAGTTAATTTAATATACAATGGATGAGATTTATAGCAGTTATTTCAAATAAAATGCATTGGGAACAAACTGGAACATTAACAGAATGCATGTTGCACGGCCGTATCCTATGTAAATCTAATGCATGATCCCATTCTTTTTGTGCAACATTAAGTTGCTGTTTAGAAAACGTCACTCTTTTGCCAACATTATCGCATCCATTGGCCCCTGATGTTAGAAGTTCCTGGTTTAAGACCAGCAGGGTTTTAGAGGCCAGTACGGAGCCAATTTTTCCGCCTCTTCTCCAATGAAAACAGCCAGGAGCAACATGGCTAAAACTGGGATTCATTTAGCAGACAATATCACGCCAACACACTCAACACACGCACTTTAAACACCATATTAAGACACACGGGAGACACACTATTTTAATCCTTATTGGCTTCCCAAAAATGTGCTTTGATTCCACATGTAGTCTCTGGTTCCATATGAATTATTCATGGTGGCTCAGTACATCTCCTACACCAAGGGCGAGTTAAAATTCACCGCCTTCAGCATTTTTACCATTCATTTTTGCAGGCACCTGGGTGGATGACAAGTCTACTGCCTTTAAGTTTCTTCTATACTGCATTAGACCGGATTTAACACCAGTTCTGAATTTGTCCCTGAAGTAAAGTCACTGAACTAACTTCAAAGACTGTCAGGATTTGTCATATTATAACTCAGTGGCATTTGCCTTGAAAATCCAATAAGGCATTCTGATGTCACAATATTATATTTAAGTGTGTATGAAAATGCTGCTACCAAAAAAGGTTGCAGAATGCAAGGGTTTGCATCTGGGTTTTGTCAGGAATAAAAGCACATGGGCATCTGCATCCTTTCTATCAGCTCCCTAAATGTTTTCTCCTCCATTTTGAGCACATAACAAACAGTATCTTTGTTAAAATCTGATATATAAATAAATAAATAGAATATTTTTTAATTTATAATATATATCAGATGTATTATATATTTTCTTGTATTACTCTATATGTATATAAAATATTATTTATTTTTATAATGTAACCTAGAATATTGTAACATGCATATATTATACATTAAATATAATTTTAAATAATGTACAATATTTTTTTAAAATATAATTTTTTATGAATTTTTATATGAATAATACAAAGTTTTATCTGAAATAATAAAAAAGTAAAATATATATTTTTTTACAAATAATAATATTACAAAAATGCATTTAATTTTAGAATTTAAATTTAATTTTAGAAACTTATAATATATATATATATATATATATATATTATAAAATATAAATAATAAAAAATATTTCTATTTATAATCTGTAACATTTTGCATATTAATCTAAATTATTATACATTATTTTCTATTTAAAAATATTTAACTATAACTAAGAATAATAGTTTTTAAAGTTTTTGTTTAAAATAATTTCAAATTAAATTGTATATATGTAACATTTTATAAAATATAAATAATATAAATAATTTATTTTATAATCTATAACATTTTGCATATTAAACTAAATTATTATACATATATATATATATATATATATATAAATGTTATATACATTTAACATTTAGCAAACTAAATTAAAATCATTATCAATTATAAATTATTTTCTATTATAAATTATATTTTTTAATTACATTATTATTTAACATACTAAAAAAGTATAAATTATATATTATATATTCAAAGTCTGACAATCTGAATGGTTCATGCCACTGTTGATGTTGCTCCAAGAACATGTCCTACTTGGGCAAATCACGTTAAGTGTGAAATGCACATTGTGCAAGCAGTATAAAAAGCTTCAGTGTGGGGTCATCATGCAAATAATCATGGAAAAGTAGCCGGAGAAGGCAAGAAGTTGACTGAAGAAAAACAGATGTATAATAAACCACATATCTGATGATAACTGAATTATGTGCAAGCAATCAGACACGAATGATCTGCAAAGACTTTAACTCTGGGCTCTTCTCTCTCTCTCTCAACCACATCCACATATGCACACACTCAAATGTAAATGTCTATAATGAAAGGAAGTCGTCTTCATTCACAGTCTTGGTGGTCACAGGAGGGGGGTCTGAGGTTTCACTCCTTTCACTACAGCATCCTGTATGCCCCTTTGTGCCTGCGCCAACCCCGAGCGAGACGAAGGAGAACAGAGTTGGCACGGCGCCACCGAGGGCATTCAATCCCAGAAGGGAGAGGTGACGGGCGTGTTGATGTGAGCGTGCATTTAAATGCATCCTCAGAGTGGGCTGTATAAAGCAGCCTGTCTATTCAGCCCCTCAGCTGTTTCTCATCCACCCTCCCAGATCTCAACACTCTCTTAATCGTGTTTGTTTCTTCTGCAAAACTTTGCATGCTATCTAAATTACATTCTACACCCATTCTCTTGCCTGTTTTCCAACCCAACCCACTTTCCAGGGCTTTTAGTCAAGATCTTTCTTTCTTACATTCTTCTGTTCCTATTCATCTCATGTTTCTAACTGCAAAACCTTTGGACTGCATCAGTAGTCAAAAATGTAATGCAATCAGTCATATTCAACAGAGCCTACAGCAATGAACCTGTTTACCCAAAATTAATATTATGTAAAATAAAACTAACTAAAAGCAAAATTCTATAAAGCATAAAGAAAATGCAACTGACAGGCTAAGTGAGTTTACGTGTTAGATTTCAGAAATACAGACCAGGCTACAAAACATAAGCCACCAGGATACCTAACTAGGTTAAAGGGATAGTTTAAGCCAAAAATGAAAATTCTGTCATCATTTACTCACTCCAAAGTTGTGACAGACTTTCTTCTGTGGAGCACAATAGATGTTTAGAAAAACATTTCCTCAATTTTCATCCATACAATAAAATGTCAATAGGGTCCAGTGTTGTTTGGACAGAAGAAATAAAGTCTTATAGGTTTGGAACAACATGACAGACATAACAACTGTTGTAGAAACAGTTTTCACTCGGAAATGGCTCACTGAGCCAAATAAACAGCAAGTAACACATCAAATTAAACATTACATTATGAAGTAGAAATACTGAAATAGTATTTTCCTGTAAAACAAACTCCAACAATCTACTTTAGAAAAATCACACATTTTCATACACATCACATTGTGTAAATTCATATGAAATTGCCTTCTTAAACATGTTATTTTTAAATTATGTGTTTCTGTAAAACTGGGTTCGGAAATTCACTCTTGATTTCAAATTTAACACAGATGGAAACCCGTTTCCACCACTGAAAAACCCCCCAAAAAACTCGGATATATCTGAACTTTGAATATCTCGCAACTTTTTTTACGTCTCACAATTCTGGCACCTGTCAGAACTATGAGATATAAACTCAAGTTATAAAGTTAGAATTGTGTAATAAAGAGGCAAAATTGTGAGTTATAAGGTCAGAATTGTGAGATATAAATTTTAATTTGTAAGAAAATAGTTACTCTTTTGTGGAAGCCTGTTTCTGTCAATGAAA
Source organism: Labeo rohita (assembly GCF_022985175.1). Taxonomy (NCBI): domain Eukaryota; kingdom Metazoa; phylum Chordata; class Actinopteri; order Cypriniformes; family Cyprinidae; genus Labeo; species Labeo rohita. The sequence goes on along the minus strand of NC_066884.1, from coordinate 8,122,891 downwards.
AAAAAAAAAAAAAAAAAAGTGACTTTTTATTTCACGACTTTTTGTTAGAATTGCATGATACCAACTCGCAGTTTGGACTTTTTTTTTCTCAGAATTGAAATATAAACTTACAACTGCTAGTTATTAAAGTCAGAATTGCGAGGTAAAAATTTTTTTATTGCAATTTGGAGTTTATATCTTGCAATTTTTTCTCAGAATTCTCATTCTATTTCTATTTATCTCATGTTTCTAGCTGCAAAACCTTTGGACTACATCAGTAGTCAAAAATATAATGCAATCAGTCATATCGCTTGTAAAAAAAAACTTTATCTCACAGTTCAGACATTTTCTCAAAATTGCATGATACGAACTCACAATTCTGACTTTTTTTCTCAGAATTGAAATTTAAACTCCCAATTGCTAGTTAATATCTTGCAATTCTGACTTTTTCTCAGAATTGCATGGAACTTGCAATTCCGAATTCTCAGACATTTTTTTCAGAATAACTCGAAATTGTGAGTTATAAAGTCTAACTCTCAGGGGAATTCTGACTTTTTTTTGGGAATTGAAATATAAACTCGCATTTTTTTTTTTGTTGTTTACAACTAGTTTATATCTTGCAATTCTGACTTATTTTCTCAGAATTCTCAGACATTTTTTTTTTTTATAAAGTTCAATTCTGAGGGAAAAAAAAAAACTGATATGTTCTCAACATTGGAGTTTATGTCTCACAATTCTGACTTAATAACTTGCAATTGCATGTTATAAAATCAGAATAGTGAGATATAAACTTGCAATTCCAAGAAAAAAAGTCAGAATTGAGTTTATAACTCACAATTGCGAGTTTATATCATGCGATTCTGAAAAAAAGTCTGATTTTTATATCACACAATTCCGCCTTCATTTCTCACAATTGCAGGTTTGTATCCCGCAATTCTGAGAAAAAAAGTAAAAATTGTGAGATAAAAAGTTGCAAAGGTTTCCATACTTTTTCCACAGAATTGAAATTTATAATTAACAATAGCAAATTTATCTGACAATTGTGAAAAAATAAGTCAGAATTGCAAGAAATTTTTTACAATTGTGAGATATAATCTTGCAATTGAGAAAAAAAGGTCAGAAATGTAATAAAAAACTAAAAATGGCAAGAATAAAAGTCTTTATTTTTTGCAATTGTGAGTTTCCCACAACTGTGACTTCATAACCCGTCATGAGTTCATATCTCGCAATTCTGAGAAATAAATGGCAGGATGTAAACTCGCAATAGCGAGAGAAATGTCAAATAAAAAGTTGCAATTATTTTCGTCTTTTATTTTTTATTCAGTGGTGAAAATGGGCTTCCATATGTAACAAATGAATAACTCTTAATAACGAATTACCACATGCAACCTTTCCTGACTGCATACAGTACATTAACAGTAAATGTTAAGCAGTATGTACTATATAGCAAAGCTCCACTGCTTGATTGTTATACTATCAAAAATGGTAAAGTACATTATTGCTCAGTAATATATTAAAAGTTTACGCAAAGCGGAATACACTCGATATGCTTAAATTTTGTATGAAAAGTGAACTATATTATCAGTCAGCTCTTTATATGAAGCTAGATATATGCGTTTTATTTACAATTTCGTAAAAGCATTTTTACAAGGTAAATGATGAAAAGTTATTATCTTTATGTGAAATATCCCTTTGACCAAGCACAATTTAGTCCTACTTTGAAAGAGCATTGTTAAGCAGCATGACTCTGCTGGCGCACCTGGAAAATGTTGGTCTAAGCTAGATGAGGGCTGAATTTGTGCCGTTAATCTCTGTGTATAAATATGGGCATTTTATGAAGCTGCCGTGTGGACAGATGGTCCGGCTAAGACAGTGTTTGTGTGTACATGTGTGTGTGTGTGTGTTGCATGGAGTGCTGAAATGGATGGATGCCAAACAGCCCCAGCTGAGCAGTGGCAAGCAGTAGCTGAAACAGATGTAGTGATGACATGTCATTCCATCACTAATATCTCTCTTAAGACCAAACCTCCCCTCTGTTCTCCTTCATTTCACCACTTCTCTGTCTTTCTCTGCTCTGCTTTCTCCTCCTCTTTCAAGAACAACATAAATGCCTACATGTTGTAATAAAAATGTCACCACCTCTGTTGGAAAAAATATGAATAAGGGTGGTTTGACACAATTTACATATAAAATATAAAATCTTCCAAAAGATCAAAAGTGATGTGAATAAATTTCTTATGATCAATGAAAATTTAAAGGGACAGTTTACCCAAAAATGAAAATTCTGTCATTAATTACTCATGAATTCCTCATGTCGTTCCAAACCCGTGAGACCTTTGTTCATCTTCGAAACACATATAAAGTGTCTATGTAAGGACAGAAAGCTCTCGGATTTCATCAAAAATATCTTAATTTGTGTTCAGAAGATGAACAGTCTTACAGGTTTGGAACGACACTGATTAATTCATGACAGAATTTTCATTTTTGGGGGAACTATTCCTTTAAGACAGGCACATCTAGTTGTATTTTTGAACATACAACACAATCTAAGGGTAATTTTAATTTTTACATTTTAGCAAATTGGTGGCTAATTCATATAAATTCTTAAAATCTCAGTCATATGATTTCATACAAGCTGCTTACACCCCAGAGATGTTGATGTTTAGGGGTGGACTTTCATGCTTACTTTTTTTTTTAAAAAATCATTGAGTTTTGTGCTATTCACATCGTACGAAATCGAAAATTGCCACCTCATAAAATAGTTACGTTTTCTATAAGATCATGCTGGAAAATCCAGTTCCTGATTTAGATAACACCAGATAATGAATTAATAACTCAAATTTACAAATTAATAATGACTTATATAACTACTATAAGTGGTAGCTATAAATAGTATTTATATTACCTGTATGTACTACATAGCGAATCTCAATAACTTAACTTGTTATATAATCAAAAAATTATATTATTGCTCAGCAATATATTAAAAGCTAGATATAAATATTTTTGTTATTTTTGTAGCTAAACATAGCTAAATTATAGCCTACCTCTTTATATAAAGTTGGATATATAAGTATGTCCAACTTTATCTGCATACATACAGTATACTTGCATAGGGTGATATATACAGTACTATATAGCATATCTCAACTCCTTGTTTGCTTGTATAATGCCAAAATTTTAACGATATTATAACGTAGTTCTAATCTGCTAAATGAAGACATTAAAATATTAAGATGTTATAAATCAAAATCATGATTATCCATAAAGCTTCTTTAAAACTATGTGGATTGTTAAAAGCACTGTATGAATAAATTTGACTTGACAGTCTCAAAATGCATCTTAAATATTCATATTCTTCAAAATGTTCGATCTGAGCTAGTCTTGACTGTATAGCCACTTTAAATATGCAAATAGCAGCAATATATATATGCTCACTGATACTGCTACCAACATTTACATTAATAACAGATGCATTCTTACTAAAGCATCCAATACTATTTCCAATACAACCTATTTCCCATTAAAAATTAACTGGGAACTCACGATGACCATGTAAAACGGCCTTCAGAGAGATTTTCTAAAGCTTGGCACTGCACAGCCTCTTAATTAAATGTCAGTGCAGCTTGTCATGCTAAACACAGCCACATCATGAGCAGCAACCCTTCATTAACTCTAAACATGTGGTTTACCAGCGCTGCCACACTCATCACTCCTCAATTCCTGAAAACAAAAAACCAATTTACCAGGGTTATGGCACATTATTCAGTTCTGCCAAATGTTTGCAATATTCACTTGATCGAGCTTACAGAGGCTGAGGTTGATCCCTGGGGTGGTATAAGGGTGATTCCCAGATGGAGAACGTTCTTACTCAGAGACCACCAATAAACCAGTGACTGAGAGGGATCAGGACTGGATTAGGGCCAATCTTTAATCAGGTCCCGCTGTTTCTGTCACAACATCGTTCTATCTATCTAGAAAACAAAGCGTTTGCTGATCTTCAAAATCTAAATGAGCAAATTATACAATTTAAAAAACAGGAGAATTTTCTGTAAACAAAACAACCAGGATTCTAATTGTGATGACAAACTTCAAACAATCAAACCTGAGGATAAATGTACACTATTCAACTATTAAATGAATTCTTGATTAATGAAACAGAAATACACTACCAGTACACTACAAGATTTTTTTACAATACATTTTTTAAAGAAGTCTCTTCTGCTCACTAAACCTGCATTTGTTTAATCCAAAGTACAACAAAAACAGTAAAATTCTGAAATATCTTTACTATTTAAAGTAACTGTTTTCTATTTTAACATATTTTAAAATGTAATTTATCCCTGTTTTTTCAAAGCTGATTTTTTTCCTCCAGTCACATGATCCTTCAGAAATCATTCTAATATTCTGATTTGCTGCTCATTATTATTATGTTAAAAACAGCTGAGTGGATTTTTTTCAACTTTCTTTGATGAATAGAAAGTTCAGAAGAACAGCATTTATCTGAAATAGAAATCTTTTGTAACATTATAAATATCTTTATCTTCAAAAAATTATACTGACTTCAAGCTTTTGAATGGTATAGTTTATAATGTATAGCTTACATACACCTTGCAGATTCTGTAAAAATGTTAATGTTACAAAAGCTTTTTATTTCAGATAAATGCTGATCTTTGTATCTTTCTATTCATCAAAGAATCCTGAAAAAATGTACTCAACTGTTTTAAATATTAATAATAATAATAATAATAAAAATGTTTCTTGAACAGCAAATCAGCATATTAAAATGATTTCTAAAGGATCATTTGACACTGAACACTGGAGTAATGATGCTGAAAAGTTAGCTTTGATCACAGGAATAAATTACATTTTAAAATATATTCAAATAGAAAACAGTTATTTTAAATAGTAAAAATATTTCAAAATTTTACTGGTTTTGCTGTACTTTGGATCAAATAAATCCAGGCTCGGTGAGCAGAAAAAACATAAAAAATCTAACTGTTCAAAAACTTTTGACTGCTAGAGTACTAATCTAAATTATTCAAAAATAAAAAATAAAATAAATAAATAAAAATATCTAATCAGATGTTTATATTTTTAACACCTGATTATATATTGTTAAATTTATTACAAAATACAATTTAAAAAAAACTAAATAAAACAAACAATATAAATACAGACAATAAATAAATAAAAAATAAACAGCTTTTGTGATCACTGCTGAATGATGACTCATATGCAAACACTAAAATCTTTTTTGAACCACTTAACACAAATGAATCATCTGGACAAACCGATTCACTAAAAAAGGGCTGAATTCAAAATAACACATTATCGTACTAATCTTACTATTGTGCCATATTTGTATAAGCCATAGTAATAGTAAGAGTATAGCACGCTAGTATGCTATTCCGAATTGTGCCAAACTGTATGAATTAATTGAACTGACTATAGAAAACGAATCAGACCCAAAACTGGGAGGTTTAAATTAAACTGCAACAAACATTTGAGACACAAACAGTCATGACAAAAACTGATGCAAACAGTAAATAGATTTTGCTGGGATATTACATTATCTAAAACAAAAACACACTTTTTGTCTAGCCTGACTTGCCTTAATCTGTTTCCATGCTGGCACACTGAGCAGAAGTCTGACTCACACTTGTTTTTTCTTCTCTCCAAACTCCACATCTCTCTCTGAACTCTCTCTGAATTTGTTTTCCATGTTCTCCTGTGGATGACTACAACCCACAGGAAGGAAAATCACATGTGAAGTATCTTTAACATCTCAGTTGTTTCTTCTAGACAGCAAAAAAAAAATAAGAAAAAGAGCTGAAAAATATGAATGAGACAATTGAGGAGATGTAGGCGGCAGTTTTTTGACTCCTGCTTCCTACTGCCTCACCTTCGTCTTACACTTTCGAAACCTCACTGACTCATTGCAGCTCACCCATGCACTTGCTCAAAGACTGGACAACTGGATTTCAAACAAGAAATTTAATGCATTGCATCTTAGAACAGTCTTTGAACAATTTTTATATATACAGTTGAAGTCAAAAGTTTACATACACCTTGCAGAATCTGCAAAATGTGAATTATTGTACCAAAATAAGAGGGATCATACAAATTGCATGTTATTTTTTATTTAGTACTGACCTGAATAAAATATTTCACATAAAATACATTAACGTTTTGTTTTGTTTAGTTATAGTTGTTCATGAGTGCCTTGTTTGTCCTGAAACACAAACAGTCATGACAAAAAACTGAACAGAACAGTTAAACTGCCTGCTGTTCTTCAGAAAAATCCTTCAGGTCCCACAAATTCTTTGGTTTTTCAGCATTTTTGTGTATTTGAACACTTTCCAACAATGACTGTATGATTTTGAGATCCACTTTTTCACACTGAGGACAACTGAAGGACTCGTATGCAATTATTACAGAAGGTTCAAATGCTCACTGATGCTCCAGAAGGAAAAATGATGCATTAAGGGACAGGGGGTGAAAACTTTTGAACAGAATGAAGATGTGTAATTTTTTGTTATTTTGCCTAAATATCATATATATTTTTTTCATTTAGTACTACGCTTTAAAAGCGACATGCAAGATACTTTTCCCAGAAGACTGGGAAATAAGTTTAATTTACCCTGATCTTCAAAATCAAAAAGTTTTCACCCCTGGCTCTTAATGCACTCTGTTTACTTTTGGAGCATGAGTAAGCATTTGAACCTTCTGTAATAGTTGCATATGAGTCCCTCAGTTGTCCTCTGTGTGAAAAGATGGATCTCAAAATCACACAGTCATTGTTGTAAAGGATTCAAATACACAAAAATGCTGAAAAACCAAAGAATTTGTGGGACCTTGATGGATTTTTTAAGAGACTAAACAACACAGGTAACAACACAGTATTAAGAATCAAGTGTATGTAATCTTTTGAACAGTGTCATTTTTATAAATTCAACTATTATTTTCTCTTGTGGACTATACGTAAACATCTTTTATGTGAAAAATCTTATTCAGGTCAATAACATGCATTATGTATGATCCCTCTTATTCTGGTAAAATAATTAGCATTTTACAGATTCTACAAGATGTATGTAAACATTTGACTTTAACTGTATATAAGCAAAAAAGTAAAAAGTGCACTGGGATGTAAATAGAAAATTTCACTGACTAAAATTATAGTTAAAAACATGTTTTCTAACTGAAATGAAAGCCCAGCTGTCATACGTCTGCACATACTTACAGAAAGCTCTTGACAGATCATTGAAAAGAGAGGTGCGTGCGCAGGGGAGGGTGAATGACGGAGCGCTGAAAAGATGTCTGAGCCATTAGCATTCATCCTCTAATAAGATTGCAGTGGTGAATAAATCAGTGTGTTCAGACGAGCCTCATATAAACAAAGCCAACATGGGACACAGCTGCCCAGAGCTCCACTGACCCACTTTGACTAGGCCTGTTTTGGGGAGTCGGTAAGGGTAACCGCTCCCAAAGGGGGGGTTACTGGTAGGGCAAGCGTCTGTTTACAATGCAAGTACATGAGCATAGGGAGGAACTCAGAGTGAGGCTCAGAAAAATCACATTTGAAGGCTTTTAGCAGATGCTCTAATTCAGAGTGAATAAAGATGTTATAAATTACACTGGTAATTATGATGACTAGGTGAGAGGAGTATCAGGGAGTACGTTTTCAGCAAGATCATTTACTATGAGCACGGTCTGCTCATATTATGTTACCAACAGTACAATTTTAGAGGGGAAATAGGAGAGAAAAGAGATTTTTATTCTAGCAAAACTGGCAGACAAACAATTGTTTCCCCTGGACAGAAATGAGATTAAACAGAGAGCAAATGGAGATCTACGTTTCCTGATCTTTCGAGACCATGTCTCAAACATTGCTCATTCATCAATCTACAAGTACTTTAAAAAATATTCTTTATTTGCATACTATGGTTCCATGAAGAAGCTTTAAAATTCCACAAAAGGTTCTTTATAGTTAAACCTGTTGGAATCTTTATTTTTAAGAATGTATTTACATCAAGAATATCAAATTCTCAGAAAATCAAATGTTCTATTCTGTCCAGATATTAACTGATGCATATAGCTCAATACTCATTGCATACTGCATATAAACCATATTACATTTAAAAGAAGAAACATCTGAGACAAAATCCTTACGTGACGCATAACTCTCATGAGCTATAAAAAAGCAACCTCTGAGCAATAAAATGTTCCTCAAGGATGAAACACATCAGAATCAATGTAAGTACATCTGAGATTTACTCTACCTGCTAACCGTGACCTCTGTGCTGACAAAAAGGTTGGGGTTGCAGTCAGGGTCATTGCACAAATCCAAAAAGAGGGAGGGGTGAGAGATTTATCACCTTAAATAAGTTGTTAATGGTCAGTGGCCGGCAAGGGGATGGTCTCAGATCTTAATCACGGCGTGAATTACAACCTCCGGATGTCAGGAGGACATTGTGGAGAGAGAATTACACCCAACTTCACAAGCCTGCAGTACTGAGAGCAACTGAAACCATGAGATTTTAATTTACCCAAGGAATACCTGACCAAATCCACAAAAATGTCATCAATATGTGACTTTTTAAAGAAAAATCTGGTAGTTGCTTTTCAGGAAGCAATGAGCTTAGCTCACAAGCATCCTCCCCCATGTTTTGACCGAATCTACCCTTGCTGAATTTCATATCTCTTCATACTTATTTTCATCTTAAACATAATCCTTATGATGACCTCTATATAGCGCCATGCTTTCATGGTAAATATATTTGTAGTGACAGTACAGTTTTTGAACCCGATGTTATTGTCGTTTTTCTAAATTGCACTTCTTAATAATATTTTTCTAGTAAAGAGAGGATTGTATGCATAATGCAAGACACATGAAAACAAACCAGGTTTCATAACAATGTTGTGTGACTAGACTAGTGTGCATGTGGGTCACATGCACACAAAACCAGTTGTGCTCAAAATAATCTGGCAGCGAGAGGGAAGTTTCCTAATAAACTTTCCTCATAAAGAATCTGGGAAAACATGTGGTACTTTCTGCTCCGCAGCGCTCGGCCTATCCTTGTGCGAGTCCTTAGTTCCCCTTGTGACCAGATGTGCCATGAGGGAGGGCTGATCTTCTCGAGAGGTTCCCCTGTTTCATTCTGATTTAGAACTACATTTCTACATTTTCCAAAGAAAATACCAGTGGTGTTTGCTTATGCAAAAGCTGCCATCATCATGCTAGGTGTTAGAATTCAGATTGCCCTTTAAGTGTGTGAATTTGAATGGAACTGGCAACATCCCACAGGAAGTTGAATCAGAATGGCAACCCTGTTGCTTAAAATGCCCGTATTATGCCATTTTTAAGGTTCCTAATATGTTTTAGGAGTCTCCTACAACAGGTTTACATGCATGCACGATCAGTCTCTCTAAACCTCTCCTTTCCATGAGCCTACTCTACTCTGATTGGTCAGATGGCTGAGTCTTGTGTCTTGATTGGTCTACCACGTACAGCGCATGTCAGAAACGATACGGCCATTGTCATCGTTCTGTATTTTGAACGCTCGATAGAAAATATAAACATCTATTATTTATCATACTTACAGGTTGTGATTCAGTGAAGCTGAATAAACTTGGTACTGAGCCTTCTTTCAAGAGCAAGGGTTTTGTGAATCCGTGTTGAACTCCCGTGTTGATCGTTTTCATTCACATACAGCTCATTACACACTGCATGAAAGGCAATATTAGAAATATGTGACCCTGGACCGCAAAACCAGTCGTAAGTAGCACGGGTAAATTTGTAGCAATAGCCAACAATACATTGTATGGGTCAAAAACAACAATTTTTCTTTTATGACAAAAATCATTAGGATATTAAGAAAAGATCATGTTCCATGAAGATATTTTGTCAAAACTTAATTTTTGATTAGTAATATGCATTGCTAAGAACTTAATTTGGACAACTTTAAAAGTGATTTTCTCAATATTTAGGTTTTTTTTTTTTTTTTTTTTGCACCTTCAGATTACAGATTTTCAAATAGTTGTATCTTGGCCAAATATTGTCCTATTCTAACAATATAACCATACATAAATGGAAAGCTTATTGGTTCAGCTTTCAGATGGTGTATATATCTCAATTTAAAAAAGAATTGACCCTTATGTCTGGTTTTATGGTCCAGGGACACATATATAAGGCATAATAGGGGCACTTTAAGTGCTCCGAATGCCTGCTATGTAGCTGCTAGGGTGTTTTGGATGATTACTAAGTGGTCGCTTTCTACCCCAAGTCAGAAGAGCCCACCCTCAAGAACTCTGGTTACCAGATATGTTTTGAAACCTTCAATGTAAGTCTATAGCACTTTTTCACCCATGTGGTGAAAACTAGATCTAGTAGTCACCTATTCACAGAAGTAACAGCAAACCTGTCCTAAACAAATCAAATGATAAGTATGATCAATATTAAAGGTGCAGTATGTAAGATTGACAGCTAGCAGTTGAAATGGGTACTGCAGTCCAAATTTAAAATATTGCCCTCTTTCTCATACTCGATGCTTTTATGGGTTGCCAGACTGAAGACACACAAGAGGAATGAGTGCAACTGACAATGGAAGCGGAAGAGCCTTACACTGTACACTAATAAGTTGATTTATCATAAAGATTTATCATAAAGCTTTTTAGATGACTGCAGAGGATTTGTAGGTCGGGTAGAATCTGTGATGTCTGACCCAGCTGGCCTTCATGGCTGCAATATGCTGTGTTTTCCACCAACTGGCAACCCAGCAGTGGGCGGAATCACACAGATCAAATCAAAAACAGACATTCCGACACGGAATGCACATTTCAAAATAGAATAACTGACTGTATGCAAACTTAGCATGTTTCCTAAATATCTGCACACATGATATGATATGCTTTTCTACAGTCAAGAAGTTCATACAGCACCTTTAATAGTGAGTCTTGCTCTGGTGCATAACCTGGTTCTTCTAAACGCTTACCTGCAGAACATTTGAGCTCCTTCCATGACATAGCACTGGCCCCCGTTGAAACAGTAGTTGGGTTGCAGGTCACATGGGGACTTGCAGGAGCCATTGGTGCGGACGAAGCCCTGCCGACACTCTGAGCCGTTAACTGAGTCGACCACACCAGGGGGAGCACGGGGGCCTGCACCCACAGTGGCTCCTTTGGGGATTGTGAAAACAACAGGGTTGGAGGGCAAACGAGGAGGGAAGCGTCTGGAAGGAGGTGTAGTGGAGATGTCATCATCGTACGATTCAGTAGTGCTGCTATAGGGGTAATCTTCGGTGGTGGGAGACACAGTTTCATCGAAGGACGTCATGTAGTCGTAGTTGTCGGGCATGGCCCAAGAGGTGGGGTTACGGCCCTGAAGCTCATGCAGGGAGTGAGATGGTGGGTCGAGGTCCTTGCGGCTGGAGCCGGGGTCAAAGAAATCTACGGTGACATCAGGTGATGGGGAAGGGGGATGAGTTGGGGATGGGGTTGTGGGAGATGTCTCATGGTCAAGGTCAAACACAGTGGTCTCCACATCTCCTTTAGCATCCTGCCAGGGTGGTAGAGTAGGCACTTGCGTTGTTTCCTCTTCCGTGTCCTGTTCCTCCATGAAGGGGGTGGAATGCTCCTTCACGATGGAGGTACTGACAGGCTCATGGGGAAGCAAGTGTTCGGTCTCAGCAGACTCAGAGCTGATCTCTGGGCTTGCCAAAGTGGTCGTGGCTCCCTCACTGGAAGTTGGAGTTCCAGGAGTTGGCGAGAATACATCTTCCAGCATGCCGCTGCCTACATCTTCATCTCTAAATTTTCGTCCGGTGCGAGTCGGGTCTAAGGAGCTGGACAAGCCGGTGAACTGTGACACCTCCTCTATCTTCTCCTCCTCATTCCCAGCAGACAAGGAGGTCACGTTAACAGCACTATCAGCCTCAGTTTCATTTCCCACCACAGAATTACCTGTCGAAAGGAGCAGATTACAACAAATAAGTAAAACCATTGCAAGCCATTGGTATCTAACTTATTTTCTTCTCAGGGGTAGGTTTCCCAATATCTTTAAAAACGTCTTTAGCAAGGCTTGAGATTAGGTGAAATTATTTTACTAATGCACATGGCTCTCAAAGACAGGATTAAGGATTAGGGGTCACGACTAGATTCATACGGGCCCCCGGCGGAGCAACAATTAGCTAAAAAGACACACACCACCAGACCACAAGAAAAGCCTATACGAGCTTGTGTCATCAGGTCTAATCCAACAACACTGTAATTTCATTAAAACGAACACAGCCTTTATATTCAATTTTTACAGCCATAATGTGAACAGGATATTCAGTGAGGATAAAAAATAAGGTGTTACTTGATTTTATCCATCAAGTTGACGGTAAAAAATGCCACTATGTGACAGGTGTTCAAAATAAAACCTATCAAAGGTCTAAATATCTTGTGCTGTGTTGCTACTAAAGCAAATGTATCATATTTTACTGATTAGTATATATTTGACTGGAAACAAACACTTCACTAAAAACCCATTAGGAATTCATTTTTGCAGTAATAATCCCTTTGGAAAAAAATTAACTGGGGTTGATCGTGTTTTTCAGGGCCAATGCTGATACCGATTATTACAGATCAAGTAGACCGATAACCGCTTCCACAACACAGGAAATTGTGTGTATTTCTGGAACGGCAACAGCACATTTTGTAGACAGTATGGGCTCAGCTAACAGTGGATCTGTGACCCTGCAGTAAAAGTGTAAGCCAACTTACATCACAGTCTCTTTCTTGAAGACTTGTGTTTCCAAAGATAGTTCATTTGCATGGATTCTCCTGTGCCATTTTCTGATCACTCGGATGATGAAAAGTTTATTTACTTTTGTATTGCCAAGACATTTTTTGTTCTAAGAACATCTGTGCCTTTTCACTTTAAAACCAGTGACTAATAAGAAATAAATTAAGTATAGTTTGAGACATAACATATGACAGTAGATACTAAGATATTTGGCACAGAGATGCTCGCAGAAAAAAGGTTCCCAAAAATGGCCAGATGTGCTTGGCCTGGATTTTATTAGCGAGCGTGAATCACTAATATAGTATTTATGTGACAAATCTGACGGAGATGAATCTGATACAGCTCCTTTGTGGTAACATTGGTCTCTGCATTCGTGCAAGATTAACATGCCTTTCAAACACAGATGTCAAATCAATATTGAGGCATAAACACCAAACACAGTATAACAAAAGAGGGAAACATATTCAAGATTTGTACGTTTTGTTTCTTTGCACTCTGAACAGAAATGTGAGCACATAAAATTGGATATTTAGAAATGTCAGCTTGTAACTGTTTGAAAAAAAAAATACAGTAAAAACAGTTAAATATTTTTACAATTTAAAATAACTGTTTTCTATTTTACTATGTTTTAAAATGTAATTTATTTCTCTGATGGCAAAGCTGAATTTTCTTTGGCAATTACTCCAGTCCTCAGTGTCACATGATCCTTCAGAAATGTGATTTTAATATATATATTTTTTTAATTTTTATTGTTTTTAAATATGGAAAAAATTGATCTCTAGCCTAAGTGCACAGAAAAAAAGAATCCTATGTTTAATTTAATACAAAATATGATGACTAATACATGAAGACATGATCAATCTGACTAGATAGAAACCAGATGTGTAATTAAAACACATGATTTCTACTGTATGTTGAAAGAAAGTGTTTTGCACCATTAACACAGCCATCACAAAGTAATAAAGCTTTCATTCAAGTAACATAATCATATTTGCAGTTTAGTGTATCTGCTAAATTGTATAATGGTGTTTTAGTGTGAGCAGCCAGTGATTAAATTCACGATAAAATCCCAAACTGTGGTGTGGAAGGTCTAAATTTGATAAGCGAGAACAGTTAATGCACAGCGTTCTTCAATCAATTCCAAACGTATGTCATGGATACTTGACGGTAACCTAATTAGAAACAGGATTTTCACGTATGCTTTTCCTCTAATAGAATACGCCAAGGTGGTCAGAGTCAAGACTATTTGTTTTGTAAAAATAAGAACATTTGACACCAGCCAGAATGCTGGTTTTGCAGATTTTGTGGGTTAAATAGCCAGATCTGGGTCAGATCTTTACAGCCACGGCATTATCAAAGATCTCCTGCCATAGTATTTAATGCGCCTCCCAGACGAGACGCAGTACAGAAGCGAGGAACTGGGGGCCCCAGGCAATACGGACACAAAAAGGTCCTTGTGTTTCCCCTTTTCTCTCAGATGGTCAAATCTTGTTACATAATACTCAGTTACCCCTTTTCTCTCAGGCACCCCAATGCAGCCCAGAGGGGAGGAGGTAATTTGGGGTCTGCCGCTTGTTGTTTGGTGGCCAGGCTGGGAGGAACGGCGGCCACGGGATCTTAGTTGCATGACTTTGGGGAGACGCCAAGCTCTTTGTTTGAGCAGCTCTGCAGACAGTAAAGGGAGGACAGCGAAGAGCACTGACAGCTCGTCTGTACCTCAGATGGCTTTTCTGATGGCAGGCTGAGTGAGCAAGAACTGTGGGAGGTACAACTCAGAAAAACATGGACCCAACAGCTTCATTTAACTTTTTTTCCTGTCATCTTCAGTTTTGCTTACATAAATCTAGTGCAGGACTATTAAGAATTTCATCCATAAAGAATGGATTGGATCATGAAAAGTTGTGGTTGAGCATAAATATGAAATATTATATACTTCAGAATAAAATGAAACGTTAACAATAAAATAAGGAAGGCTTATTAAAAACAAATATAATAGCATTAACCTATACTACTGCTCAAAGGTTTTTTTTTATGTTCTTTAAAGTTTCTTATGCTCACCAATGCTGCATTTATGCATTTATTTAATGAGAAATACAATAAAAATAGTAATATTGGGAAATATTATTACAATTTAAAATGTCACTTATTCTTGTGATTAGTTCAGTCTTTAGTGTCACATGATCATTTAAAAATCATTCTAATATGCTGATTTTGTGCTCAATAAACAATTCTTATTATCAATGTTGAAAACAGTTATGGTGCTTAATATTTTTTTGTGAAAACAAACATATATACACTACCTGTCAAAAGTTTTTGAACAGTGAGATTTTTAATGTTTTTTTTTTTAAAGAAGTCTCTTCTACTCATCAATCCTGCATTTATTTGATGTAGAAAGTGCAGGAAAATTCTGAAATATTTTTACTATTTAAAATAACTGTTTTCAATTTGAATATTTTTTAAAATGTAATGTATTCCTGTGATCAAAGCTAAATTTTCAGCATCATTACTCCAGTCTTCAGTTTCACATGATCCTTCAGAAATCATTCTAATATGCTGATTTGCAAGAAATATTATCAATATTTAAATCTAGATATTTAAACACTATATATTATACCATTCTGAAGCTTGGAGATGTTTTTTTTTAAGGGGGGAGGGGGGTTTATAGAAATTAATACTTTTATGTATTAATACTTTAGCAAGGATGCTTTAAATTGATCAAAAGTGACGATAAAGACATTTATAATGTTACAAAAGATTTCTATTTTAGATAAATGGTGCTGAGCAGCAAATCAGAATATTAGAATGATTTCTGAATGATCAAGTGATTAGAGTAATGATGCTAGAAATTCAGCTTTGAAATCACAGGAATAAATTTGAAAATATATTCAAATAGAACATTTTATTTTAAATTGTAAAAATATTTCAAAATGTTATTGTTTTGCTGTACTTTGGATCAAATAAATTCAGGCTTGGTGAGTAGAAGAGACTTCTTTAAAAAACATTAAAAATCTAAAAACTTGTGACTGGTCGTGCATTTTTTCAGAATTCTTTGATGAAGAGAAAGTTCAAAAGAACAGAACTTAAGTAGAATTCTTTTGTAACATTATAAATGTTATTACTGTCTTTTTTGATCAATTTAATGCATCCTTGTTGAATAAAAGTATTCATTTAAAAAATATGTTTAAAATGTATTTTATATATATATATATATTTATTAAAGCTGTCAAATTAATAATCACGATCAATTACATCCAAATTAAAATCTGTTTACATAAAATATGTGTGTGTACTGTGTATATTATTTATTTATATATAAATACACACACATACATATATGTAATTTAAAAATATTTATATGTATACATACATTTATATTTACATCTAATTTATATTATATGTACATGTAAATATTTCCTATATAAATATAACATTTTCTTAAATATATACATGGATCTGTGTACTTGTATATACACAATAAATATACACAGTACACACACAAATTTTATGTAAAGACAAACTTTTATTTTGCCGGCGACTAATCGCGATTAATTGTTTGACAGCCCTAATATATATGTTGACAGAATCCAGTAACGCTGTTTATAAACCATAATATTCAATTGAAACATCCTAAACAAATGTTTATAAAATATTAAATCACCAGATTAAGCTAATGAATTTGCAAATAATACATCAGTTACACTCGCCTGTGACAATAGAGACTGGCATGTTAATGAAGAATTCTGGCCTTAACCTCTATGTATAGCAGTACATCCAGGAGCTGATGCCAAAAGTGATTGATTATCTGATAATCAATCACTGAATGAAGCGCCTTAATCACTGCATCGCTCCAGAACTTTGCAATGGCAAAAAAGTACATATGCAAAATATAAATAAAGGTGGAAAGGGAGGAAATTGATGCAATGGAGTGGAAAACGTAGAGGAGGAAAAAATTCATCAGTGTTGTCAACACAAAAACGCCTCTATTCAATAGGCTTTTATGAAACGCAATCGTTTTTCTGTGTAAAAAACACAGGATTCTATACCTCCATGAAACATTTTACCTTGACTAATTATGCAGGTATTAACAGTCAGATCTTTTGACCTTGAGACATAATCAGACAGCTGCCACTGGACGTCTCTCCACCTCCTGTTGCATAAATCTTTTCATTTCTGTACTCAACAGGTGGTTGGATGGAGGAGGGATGTGTTGCCATGGGAACCAGCTTGCCCTCACTGTGCAGAGTGAATGCAACGATGGAGCTTGAATGCGCTGTGCGAAAAACCATCATCAAATATATACATCCACATTGCACAAATTCAAGTAAAAACACCTAGGAAATATAAATATGTGCTAAGCCTTTGCCAAAAAACAAAAGAAAAAAAAAACAGACATAGCTGCTTAACATTCCATTATCTGCACAACCACTAATTTTTATTTTACATCCCATTTCTACTTTGATAGGTTAATTAAATAAGCTAATGATGTCTTTTCATTGCATGTATGAATTCACATGGCGGACACATTAGGGGTGGGGTGATCAGTTTCTGATGAAACACAAAATGGCAGCAGCTCACATTAACACAGCACATCTTTATAATTCACACCCTTTCCTCTGAATGCTTTATATTCATTAACAAAAATCCAATGAAGACCCAGTAAACTCCTGCCTTCGAAATATTGCAAAAACTAACAAATCTGATCATTAGCATTGCAATTTTTCCATCCTTGGAAACAGACTGCAGTGACTTTCTTTGGCAGCAAACAATTGTGAATGAATGCAAATCTGATTAAGCTCACCTAAAACCATCTAAAACGTGCAAGTTGTTGTTTTCGACTACAGTGCAAACAGATCCAGCTGAAAAGAAACACCCCTACAAATCCATGCAATTCATAATGCACAAATGCATCCACACAACAAGCATATTTCATGAAATTAACATTATTTGCCACAACAAGACTTTTAAGGTGTGGAATGACATCATACGGTTGGAACAAAGAACAGCGAGGTTAATTGCTGGCACTCAGGATTGCCTTGAAATTTTAACTAAAACTGTATGTCTTGCTCATTTGGGAATAATAGCCTATATTCAGAATGGTGGATTCCATTTGTAGGGACTGATAAATATGATGGCATACAGCATCATTACATCAATCGAGCGAGGGTTGTCGTGTTAAAGGATAAAGCATCTCAATATCCTGCATTGCATCTCAAGGGAATTGAGATCAGAATCAAGTGTTCAATGCTTTGCATTAATGCACAGTAACAGGTGGCACATACATATAGATATTAATCATACATGTGTTCAATGTACCAAAAAATCATTAAAATTATATCAAAATCAAAACAGCTCTCCATTTGTTGACATTTTATTATGCACATTGATTATGCATAATAAAAGAACACAATACATACTAAAAACCTTTGAAATTATGGCTTGATCGGAAAGATGTGGCGGGCAACACCTTTTTCTCTACCAGCAGCTGAATCTCTGCACAGAAAATGGCAAGTGTGTCCATTGGACTCTTGAGACAATAAAAAGGGCGATTCAGCAAATACAGATCAGAACATTGAAAGCGAATACATTATCAAATCAGTTACTGGGATAAATCAAATTTTCCTGCACGTTACACCACGCCAGTAATGACCTAATGGATTGGAAAGGCTGTCTTTGGTGGCCAGTGACACATCTACTCAAATTACCATTTAGTCAACGAAGGAATACAAAAATTGCTTTACAAATTCTCATTTACATTGGAGGGGGGGAAGTGAACCGACCTAAAATCAAAAGCAGGTGCATGCATGAAGCCAACAAAGGGCATGGCCACCGGTGACATCATTTTTACCTGATTGAGACCAAGACTACACTGGTCGCCATCACAGCGACTTTAACAAAGGTGTACAGCTGATGTAGTGCAGCTTTGAGAATCATGAAGTAAAATACATAAAAACAAACCCTATTGTCATCAATTTTCATATTTGCATATTCCTATTCAAGAACAACAAGGCACCATATTTCACTGTCCTGTTGCTGGGCGAAACTGAGCATCCAACTAGATGGACAATGAACCTTCTCTAAGCACCAATGCAGAAGTGCACAATAGATTTGATATGATTTCATGCTTATTTACATAAAAACGCGCGTCAATGAGATAATTTCTAATGCTCAGTGATCTATCGGAATTTTAAACACACCGCTGGTTAAGGAAACCATCGCTCCCTTTGGGTTGGTCCTCCATCCTTCACTGGCAGTCTTAGAGGGAGGAGAGCGACACAATCTCTCGAATAACCCAAGTGGCTAGCCGTTACAACAATAAAGAGATTCTTGTTCCGTGCGTAAAATTAAACTGCACGCATAAACTGTGCAAGAATGTCCGAGCATAAATAATTTCGCGCTTTAATCCTGCCTTTGTGCGCCTCCATCATTGCCATAGTGACAACAGCTGCTCTGTAGAGTAATCACAGCGCAGTAACTCTACAACACTACTACTACAACTACTACTACTACTGCATAAAACAACCAGGGGCAACGAGAAATCTGCGCATTAAAAGGTCATTAATATTAAAAAAAAGGCTGCAAATTGCTTGCAGATGTTTTCCGTGGTGTCCCTTCCTTTTAATGTGGGTTAATTAATGATGTGCATTTTGGACGAAGCCCCAAATTTCCCAGTTCGACATTTAACCTACATTTTGACGGCGCTGGTCCAGGCACATCAGCAGCGGCGGCATGAGCCGCCGGCGCGCAGTCATGATTTACGCACAGCAAAACCCAGCAGCGGTTGCACTACTGACCGACATTCTCATTTTATGATGCTGTTCTGTCATGCCACCTCGTGTTTGAAGGGTACCGAGTCTTAACTATCAGCTGATTTAATATGCATGTGAAAATCTTACCATGTGCAAACAGCGGTGTCAAGAAGACCAGCAGAAGGACAGAGAGCATCGGCACGCTCCAGCATCTCAAACACGACCTCATCTCTTTTCGGTTCATGCTTGCGTGTAACTAAACAATCTAGCAGAAGAAAAAATTCTAAAACCCTTTGGAAAACAAAAAGTGTTCACGTCGAGAAGTAAATCCTGGATGTGCTTTGTCCAATCTGTTATATCGTATCTCCTCTGCGCGTCTCCATGTCCACTTCTTCTTTTGTGAGGTGTCTTCACTGGTCGTATTTGTTTACTTCTATTTTTTTCTTCTCAGTGCGATGGAATTTGTTCCTTTATGGTCCCATTGCCACAAAATGCAAGTCGGTGATCTTGCTGAGAAGCGGGAGGACGGACGGACGGACGGACGCTGCGCGGACACAGCCGAATCAATCGGGTTCTGAGACCAAACCGACTCGCGTCCACTTGGAGAGATGCGATTCTACGCGTTCTCACAGTATGAGAGGGAAAATGATTTCGGCTCCCACTGTCTCCCCACCCCCTCTTCTCCCCAACCCCTCCCCAAGTTCTTACTCCTTTCAATAATGTTCAACTACTGACAGACACAAAAACAGCCCTCCATTGTACAAGCTCGGTTTTAGCTTTGCTCATCCGACGGCTTTTATCTTGGATAGTTGGAACCGATGTAGATTTTGCTACTTCTCTTTCAAATGCAAAGCTTATTCATATTCAAATATTAACATATAGGTTGAATATATTTTAAAAAGTACTTGTATATAGACTATAATTGTTTTAGAATATATATAAAATTATAGTTGCATATTTTGGGTCGTTTTGTTACATATAATAATAAATGATTATTATTATGGAATTTTAAAAAGATCCAAAATATACAATCATAATTATGTACTTTTTTTATAAGTAGTATAAACAATATAAAATTTATATATTGAAAAATTATATACCAAATATAAAATGTATATTAAAAATGTAACATTTTATTGTTATTATTATTATCATTATGGAATTTTTAAAAAATAATATCCAAAATATACAATTATATATACTTATTTTAAATGGTATAAATAATATACAATTTATATTAATATATATATATATATATATATATATATATATATATATATATATAACATATATATATAACATAAATAATAATATATAAATATATATAAATAAAAAAAATAAAACAAATCAATAATGTTGCTTGTGGCTTAGTCTTTCATATTCAGATTTTAGCATATATGTTGAATATGAAAGAAGAAAATATAATAGTATATTTTGTATAAAATAATCAGAATACTGAGAAAATCACCTTTAAAGTTGTCCAAATTAATTTCTTGGCAATGCATATTACTAATCAAAAAATAAGTTTTGATATATTTATGGTAGGAAATTTACTAAATATCTTCATGGAACATGATCTTTACTTATATTCTAATGATTTTTGGCATAAAAGAAAAAATTATAATTTTGACCCATACAATGCATTTTTGGCTATTGCTACAAATATACCCATGCTACTTTTGCGGTCAAGGGTGACTTTATAATAGATAGGTAGATAGATAGATAGATAGACTAAAATAAGCTTATCTAAATGGTTATCACAGACACTACCATGCAAGCAATGCCTCAGACGTGGGTGCATTTTACACGAGCACATCATGCAGATTTCAATGATGAATTTAAATTAATTAAACGTGGATAAAAGGCCAAAGTAGATGCATGTGTTATCTAGGGCTGTGATATGGTCCAGATTGTTTACGGGTTGATGGTTTAGAGCGAGGAGAATGGGACAATAAAGCAGAGGAGGGGCGGGAGGCATGAGATACACTCCTCCGGCTGTGGTGATGAATGCATGAGGGCTGGAGGTGTCGGTGGGGGTCGGCAGCATTCTTCCACACGGCACCATTGAGAAAGACAAGAGACCAGCAACAGGCGGTTCACCAGTGCCTTGGGTTTGAGCTCAATGTGTGTGTGTTAATAGTGCTCACTTTGTCCAAGGTTGAAATTTCTTTCTTCTGGTCGGAAAATAACTAATGTTATCAGCAAAAAGAAATAAGAACACTAAATTCATTGTATCGTCAAGAATCGTCTGACTGTCCTTCAGGAACATAATGGAACAAATTAACCATAATGCTTTCATTTTACACTGACAGTCTCATCCAAACCAATTCAGCCATCACAAGTTTGATAAAGCTGGAAGTGTAATGCGTTTATGAAACAACTGCCCAAAAAATTGTTCATTTGCTTTAAAATAAACATTAAAGCAATATATTTCAGCATGCAACAATGCCAGATTGCAATTTTTAATCAGTTACATCACAAGAAAAGTCTCACCAGGTGGCTTTTCTTTCTTTCTTTTTGCACCTCCTGAATCTACAGGGGTCATATATTGTATTACTGCATAAATATTTCAAACAGGATATATGATTTTCCTTCAGTCACTGAACAGTTATATTATGGCATTATTGTAGTGGATTTTTGTGATAGTAATATACCAAAAATACATTATAAATATTTGTAAAATAAATGAAGCTATGCAAAGCACTCTGCATTATACAAATAATTATTCTTAACACAGTTTTAACTGATAATACTCCATTAAAAAGTCTCAAAGAAGTGATATTCTCTCAAAACGGACTCATTAACCCTGTCCTCACGCCTCCTCCCCACCGGTTCCCACACTGCTCTCTCAGTGCAAGATTTGGGTTTAGTGCCAACAGGCTCAGCATCAAAGGAACTGTGGAAGCAAAGAGCTGGTGTACTGCGGCCTCCAACCAGCACTCTTACAATAATACAAATATACAAGTATATTTCCCTTATAGGTGCTGGAAGAGAAACAGTTTGACAGCACCAGTTCAAGGTTTTGGATGCACTTGACTGAATTTGTGTGTTAGATATTGAAATCCTTTTGATCTAAAAGCTTATGCTTAAAGGGACAGTTGACGCAAAAATGAAAATTCTTCAACATTGTTTCATCATTTACTCACTCTCATGTCGTTCCAGAGTTGGATGATGTTTTCTGTGGGAGAAAAAAGAAGAAATTGTGATGAATATTCTGGTCACTCTTTTCCACAAATCTGCAAAACAGACACTAAACAGACACTCACTTTCAAGCTTTAATAAACTACATGTGTAATTTCTTCTCTGTTGTAAGTTGCGCTATACTGCATTATAAACACATTTACATACATAGTAAATACATGCACACAGATATGATTATAGAATAATTAAACTTAGATTTTCAATAGTTTTTAAGTCTTTTCTGCTCACCAAGCCTGTATTTATTTTATCCAAAATACGGCAAAATCAGTAATATTATGAAATATTTTTACTATTTAAAATAAATGCTTTCTATTTAAATATATTTTAAAATGTAATTAATTCCTGTGATCAAAGCTGAATTTTCAGCATCATTACTCCAGTCTTCAGTGTCACATGATTCTTCATTCTAATATGCTGATTTGCTGTTCAAGAAACATTTTTATTATTATTATTATCATCAATATTTAAAACAGATAAGTACATTTTTTTCAGGATACTTTGATGAATATAAAGACATGGAAATATCATGGAAATATCCAAATATCAAACATTTCCATTTCAATATACTTTAAAATGTAATTTATTCCTGTATTGTAAAGCTGAATTTCTAGCAGCCATTACTCCAGTCTTTAGCGTTATATAATTAATATTTTATTATTAATATTTAATTAAGATTTTTGCGGAACATGTGGAAAAATGTCATTACTTTCTCTTTTGATCAATTTAATGCATTCTTAAAAGTACTAAAAAAGTACCCCAAATGCTTAAAACTCTATCGGTTTTCATGCTGAACATACACAGTTTATCAGGTTATGAATGAATGCTGAATAGGTGTCTTTTACTGGACTCATGAGAAATTGCTATTATTAATAAGGTTAGGTTTAAAAATAGAGTCACAGTGGGACTGCCTATTAAAAATGAATAATAGTTATTATCCATCCATGGGAAAGGTTAAGGGCAGTGCGCTGATGAAGCCGAACACTTGTGAGATGTTCCTATTAAACCTCATACAATTTGTTTTTTCTCTGCATAGGTTTCTGTTTTGAAAAATAGGATAGGGTAGTACTGTGTTTAATATTAATGTATAGGTGTACATATAATTTATGATTACATTCTGAAAGCTGCAAACAGCCTGTTTGTAATTGATGATTCATTATTGATTGGGCAAAGAGTAAAAGCAGTAAAGAACAAGGTCCCTTGATGAGCACCGCTGGCACTACGCCTTCAATCCCTTTTCTTCTTTCAAAGCTAAAACACCCCACTGGGAAAAAAACACAACCACACAACAAGATACAAATATATCAGGTGGTTCACTTTGTCCTTGGACTTGCTGAAAGCTCTAACCACTACATAAACAAGCAGATGTCCTCAAAAAAAAAAAAACAGCAAACCCATAATGTCTTTTTTTAACCCCAGGTTAAGGCCACCTTTAACCTGTTATGAATTATGAAGCCTTGCTCTGCTATTGTGGAACCAAAGGTATACTTTGAAACAACTGGTGCTAAAAATAAAAAATAAAATAACACAATAACAACATGGACAGACAACAAAAATATTTAGGTTAAAGATCTATCATAATCCTCTCAACTCTTTCACATGATGGTGTTGTTTTGATAGACGTAGCTCCAGTTGGTTTAATTCTAAAGGAACAACACATGCTCAGATTTCGCTCCCCCCATGATGTAGGAAGGGGATCTTATTATAATATTACCACCCCTTAATCTGCACATTTCCACCCATGGTGCCGTCAATTTGTTTTTGCAAGAGACAACGGTGTATCAGTTCTAACGCGATGCCAAACGTTTGAGCAAAGCATGCTAACTGTTCTGTCGTCAGAGGCGACAAGAGAGCAGTGGATTTATTGATTTATTTACTTTATATTATGCTGCTGCCACACAGATCTAAAATGAACATGCGATTTCTTCCCCAGCTGTTTACCTTCACAGACATAACCGACTGTTTTTGTAACTTGTGTGTTTTTAACATAAACGGTTGCATTGGACAGTTTAAGCACAATAAGACATGAACGAGTACTTACTTTAGTATTCACATGCGGGTGACAGCGCTTTCTATTTTTACTAGTTATAGCATGAGATTAATATGAATGAACATCAGAAGGTATCTTTTTTCAGACGCAGAAAGATGTCAATACACATAATAAGCGTTAATCTGCTCTCTGCATTATGATTGGTCAGAATGCCTGTCAATCAAACTCCCTGTGAAGGGTCAATTGGGCTGGTTTTGTTACGGAGACCTGGCAACCCTGTCTGTATTACTACTTTGGTCAAAAATAGCAGATACCAAACATGCAAGAGGGCAGATCCTGGTCACAATGGTGTCAGTCATCTCAGTTTAGAAAACTGTAATGTAGGGGATTCACTCCTGTATTCAAATGCAGTTCTCCCTCACAAAAAAAGGTTTCAGAAACAAGTACACTACCAGTCAAAAGTTTTTGAACAGTAAAGTCCCTTTTGCTCGTCAAGCCTGTATTTATTTGATCCAAAATACAGCAAAAACAGTAAACTTTTGAAATATTTAACATTTTTTTGTAGTATTTTAAAATTACTATTTGAATATATTTTAAAATGTAATTTATTCCTGTAATCAAAGCTACATTTTCAGCATCATTACTCCAGCCTTTAATGTCATATGATCCTTCAGAAATCATTCTAGTATGCTGATTTGCTGTTCAAGAAACATTTATTATTATTATCATCATCAATTTTTAAAACAGTCGAGTACATTTTTTTTCAGGTTTCTTTCAGATCAGCGTTTATCTAAAATAAAAAGCTTTTGTAACATTTTACACTACACTCAAAAAGTTGGAGTCATTTCTGTTTCTATTTCAGATAAATGCTGTTCTGATGAACTTTCTATTCATCAAAGAAACCTGAAAAAATTATACTCAACTCTTTTTAACATAATAATAATAGTAAATGTTTTTTTGAGCAGCAAATCAGAATATAGTACTGATTTCTGAAGGATCATGTGACTGGAGTAATGATGCTAAAAATTCAGCTTTGAAGTCACATGAATAAATTACATTTTAAAATATATTCAAATAGAACAGAGTTATTTTAAATAGTAAAAATATTCCAAAATTTTACTGTTTTTGCTGTACTTTGGATCAAATAAATGCAGGCTTGGTGAGCAGAAGAGACTTCTTTAAAAAACATCAAAAATCTTACTGTCCAAAAACTTTTGCCTGGTAGTGTTATTATTACCTTCATTTTGTGTTTCTATGTTTTACTAAACAACATTTTCACCTTCCAAAGCAAATTTAAATGTTTGTTCAGGAGTCTTGTTATCATTACCAGGTGAAACTCTCTCCTGATGTCTTCACGTTCACATATAAACTCACACACTACTAAGGCGCAGTATATATGCTAATGTATTATAATCCAGTTCCTCTGCCCCTGTGGCCAGAGTTGAAGCCCCTCCTCCTTTCTCTTCTACACCTACTTCAGCGCTTTCATTTGCCTTTATTCAAGTGCCATTAGCGCACTGCTGCTATTCCTGGCTCTGGACAGGCTGGAGCTTGGATCATACAGGCTTATGTGCTGCCAACCAGAGCAGAACTAAACTGTTTGTGCAGCCCCCCTCCCCAGCATTAGCGGCGGCCCATCCCCCCGTCTCTGCTCCATTGCTATACAGCGGATATGCTGTGGTTTTTTCAGT
Source organism: Labeo rohita (assembly GCF_022985175.1). NCBI lineage: Eukaryota > Metazoa > Chordata > Actinopteri > Cypriniformes > Cyprinidae > Labeo > Labeo rohita. The sequence continues at coordinate 8,096,500 of NC_066884.1, read as the reverse complement.
TGCACACTCATGTTGACTTGTGCGAGCGGTGACATATTAATGCCACATTAACAGATTATAGCAACATGATCGCAGGTTCCGTGTATTTATTGTCGAGCATGAATCACAGATGCATGGATTAGCATTACGATCAATGATATCGCTACATGACATTTATGTACTGATATGCAAAGCAGAAAAATTAGAGTTGGATTAAAGTTGTGAATTATTACAATTAAAATAATTGTTTTTTTTATATTTTATGTAATTAATTCCTGTAAAGGCAAAGCTAAATTTTCAGCAGCCATTACCCCAGTCTTCAGTGCCACATGATCCTTCAGAAATCATTGTAGAAATAATTTAAAGAAATATTTCTTATTATCAATGTTGAAAACAGTTGCACTGTTTAATATATTTTTTTGCAGAAACTGCAATACATTTTTTCAGCATTCTTTGATGAATAGAATGTTTACATTTAAAATTATTTGATCCAAAATATAGCAAAAGCAGTAATACTGTGAAATATTTTTACTATTTAAAATAACTGCTTTTTATTTGAATATACTTTAAAATGTAATTTATTTCATTTTTTGGTGAAAGAAATTATAGAAATTAATGTTTATTTAACAAGTATGCTTTAAATTGCTCAAAAGATGTTTATTTCAGATAAATGTTGTTCTTCTGAAATTTCTATTTATCAAAGAAACCTGAAAAAATTCTACTCCGCTGTTTTTAACATAATAATAACAATAATAACAATTTTCTTTTTTTTTTTTGGCAGCACATCAGAATATTAGGAATGATTTCTAAAGGATCATGTGACTGGAGTAATTATGCTAAAAATTCAGCTTTGAATCACAGGAATAAATTACATCTTAAAATATATTCAAATAGAAAACACTTATTTTAAATAATAAAAATATTTCAGTATTTCAATATTTCATTTTACTGTTTTGCTGTACTTTGGATTAAATAAATGCAGGTTTGGTGAGCAGAAGAGACTTCTTTAAAAACTTTTGACAAGTAGTGTATATTTATATATAAATATTTTAAATAATTAAAATACATAAATTCATAAATTAATTAATAATTATTAAATAAATAAATAACAACATAAATAATATGCTAACAATTTATATTTAGAATAATATAATGAATAATAAATAAATAATACAAATATAAATATTTTAAACATTTAAATTCTATATTAAATAAAAAACATTTTTTTCTTTTTTTCCAGCATTGCTGGAGCTGTGCATGACAATTTAAACAACTGAATCACTATTTATGCATATACATGTATGGAACAAAGTGTGTGTTTTTATACACCTTCTTTGGTTTTAATTTGTTTTGTTTTGAAAAATCTGATTTTGGGAAATTCATTTTATATTAGTGTATTCAGCCACATCCATTAACTGCAATTATTTGTTTTTTTCCCCTTATATCTTAACCTATAAGAAATTTGCTATGTATTCAGCAGTGAAAAAAATGAATGGTTCTGAAAGCAGTATATGCATTTTAAAATATAATGCAACTGAAACTTATATTAAGCAGTTCAGCATCACAGTGCATTGACATACGCATGAAAAGAGGTACAATTTTCCATATTTCCACCCTCTCATTCCATACTGACAGCTACTCTCAGCTCTCAGAAAGGCTCTTGGCGTCACGCTGACACGTTAGACATTACTATGGCAACCAATGTAGATATATCAGATATTGACTACACTGAACAAATGTATTCAAATTCATCAACTGCAAAATGCCATGCATACAGTCACATTTGAAAACCAAATCAAAGCTGGGCTCAATATGAACACAAAAGCATCAGCTGAACGCATAAATTAAACATAGATGACACAAATTGGACATTTTGTGAAGGTGTAACACTTCAGTCAACAGACAAACTCCTTCTGGGAACTGTTTAAAGAGAACAAAAGATGACAGACCAGCAATGACAACATATGGTTCATATGAATCATAACAACCTATCAGAGACCTGTCAGATCCAGATGTCAGACTCGACGGCAGCGAGAACGGGCTGATACAGGCAGACCAAGAGTGCTTGAGCTGTGCCATCAAACCAAAGATGCTGGCAGGAGAGGTGACAACCTGAATGCATATCAAACATAAGAGAGACAGCATTAGAAAGAGACGGTTATGATTCTCCTACCGCAGATTTTAGAACAAATACAGACATTTGAGTAGGAATAGAACACGGTACACACTGCAAGCTAATCGTGGCATATGGTACACAGACTATTTAGTGGATCGACACTTGGCTGAACACTGGAGAGTGGAATCTCAATATTGGACTGAAGGAATATCACAGCCCAATTTCAACAGTGCTACGTTCTGTTACCAGCTGGCAAAATGTTGAGAATTACGGGAAGAGCAAAACGTGGTTAATTGCTGCAAGACACCAACGGATTATGTACATTAAACCAAAAAATACACAGTTGTCTCTCCATATACAAATACCACGAAACAAATTAAACAGATCTTTTCGTCCTGCGCGGTGCAGTCCGGCTGCCAGCAGTGGCCCACGCAGCTAAACGGACTCCTATATTAACTGCTACCAAGTCACAAAATGAGTGAGAGAACAATGAAGTCCATTGTTATGTAACGCACTAAAGATTCTAATGAAGGGCTCAGATAATTAGAAAGAAAAAGTAGTGAGACAATCAAAGCACAATGGCATGTTTGTCACATTTTTTTTCAGCTAAAGGGCATTCGGCCTTGCGATTTGCAGGATGGAACAGTCAGAAAATGAGGATGGTCAAATGAGTTCACTTCACATGTGTTCATTAATGCTTTGGTCTGCTCTGAAAATAGCATCTAGCTTTCTTTCCTATTAGAAAAGTAATAAATCAATAACAAAATCTCACTAACTGCACTTCCATACTCCATTAGGAAGCAAACGTAAATCAAAATGGCAGCTTGGAGCTTTAAGCATGTTTCCCAGTGTTCACATTGTTGTAATAACGAGCTATTTAGATGTTATAAACTGGCATTAGTCAGATGAAAGAGAGGACTAGGCAAGAAAGCGCCCAAGTCTTAAACTCTAGCCTATATTTCTTTTTACTGGGACAAAGCCATGAGACCCTTCCATCAGGGATAAGGCATTAAGTGTACTTTCGTTGTAATCTACTGCCTTCCTGCCGTGTCTTAATCATGCAGAATCTGCGAGAAACTGTTTCTTGCATAGAACTCACCTCACATGCTCTCTCAGGTCGGTCTGTTTCCCAATGTTGTTCTAGGTAAATACACACTAAATCGTTGTTTACTAGATTTTGATTCACAAGCTTGCGATTCAAATCCGATTTAATTCGATGAGATTTAGTGTTGATTATTTTTGACATTTATCAGGTATTTTCTCAAGGAAGAAAACTCTTTAAACTAATGCTGTTATATGACATTACTATAATATTGAAGGTTAAAATGAACTGATTTGATGAGTTTTTATAATAATAAGGTTGTAATACTAACTTTACAATTACATGACTATATTTCTACTTTAATTCGTTTTTTAAAAACTGATTTCAAACACAAATTAAATATTGAAGAATGGTAAAAATTATATTGAATATGTTATATGGTCCATTATTTATTACATTCTCCTCACTAAAGTTCATGCTAACGACCGTATGGTCACGGAATGTTTTTTCTGAGGTAAATGTGACGTTACATGACATTGTTTACACTGACGTCTTTCCGCGGTTGAAACACCGATTGAGCGATTACAAGAGACAGGATACGGATTTCGGTAAGTTGTACTCTTTTTTAAACATACCTACGGACATTCATTCATGGTTATTTCGTTCTGTAACCGAAGGAGACACAAATCTGCCCTATGCTTATTAACACTGCTTTATAATGCATTATGCATATGCTAGAGGAAAAGAAAACACCATGTAAACTTTTCTGAAAAGAGACAGTTTCCCTCAGAGATACATTCATATAAACTCCTACCCCAAATTCATTATTTAGGAGTTTCTTCCAATATTTTGTGCATGGTGAACAGTGAGATTGATCTGCCTGCTACAGTATTTTCTCTTTTTTATGTCAGTCTTCAGCATTTCTGGCCTCTGTTAACAGCATTGTACAGACTAAATATAATAATAACGTAATATTTCCACACAAATGACATTTTGGAATGTGAATGCATGGGGCAGTCCATATCGTCGAGCCCTGTAATGTGAAAAAATTGCAAAAAATGGGACTGATGACCCAACAATTCTTTCTTCTGTTTCTTAATTTGACATCTTTAATTTCTTCGTTTACCCCCCAAGCCCATGCACAAGTTCTATCTGGTTCAATGGCAATGTGTTTACAATCGGTACCGCCGCAATGGCCGACTTTTGGATTGATGACGTAATGTGAAAACACTTTATTGTAATAAAATGGACATAATTTGAAATCTAAGACTAGGAAGGCTAGACTAATCCATTCTTTGGATTTAAGAATCGATATCGTTGAGTAAAAATGATAATTAAAATTGAGTAATAGATATTTTTGTTTATCCCTGTTTACTGTTGCATTTGCACATTTGCTCTCAAAACTATGTTCAAGTTAACTTTCAAAATAAATGCATCTCAAGTGTAAACATTAAACGGGTTATAAACCCACCTTTACATTTTACATTGATGTATATAGAATGCATTTGCATTGATTAAATACAGAGTGTTTTCATGACACATTATCAGTCTGTCATATTGGCGGCACTGAACGTAAACAATCCCACTGAACCGAATGAAACTTGCATATTTTGCTGATTATTGCTGCTGAAAATAGTCAGTTGTTGTCATGTTTTGGGCTGTACTAAACAGTCAGACTGGAAGAAACATATGGAGTACTATATATCAAAAGTTATAGCAAATCAAGGAGAAGAGTGCAAAAAATTGTCTGAAGAACAAAAGGCAAGAATCTTGACAACATTTTGTGTGTGTGTGTTTTTTTTTTTCCATTTCTGGTCAGGTAGGTGAAATATTAGGCTAATATCTTAATTAATACTGCTTGTATGTATCTTTACCACCTATCAACTGTAGTTTGTCAAAATATTGCACCCTTTCCTGCTTACTAAGTCCTTCTTTACATGATTTAGTGGCTTTCACATGTTTTTTTGTTGTTGTCTGTTGTTTATATCCAAGTATTGCCAATTTGGCTGTGCATCCGGGTAACTTACCAAATTGTTATGTAAGTGCAAACCCTCTAAAGATATTTGTATCCATCTCTGTTGTTTACTGTTGCATTTGCGTGTTCAAGTTAAAATACGTTCAACTTTACAAATCTCAAGAGTAAACACAAAACAAATTCTCTGTAAACCAACTCCTACATTTACATTTTGCATTGATGTATTCGGCTTGTATTGCATTGATGGAGTACATTTTTACCAGTTTCATCAAGTATTCCCTGTGAATCAAATTCTGATGCATGATGTTGGTGTTGCTAGCATCATGTTGCACTGCTCTATCACATTAGTTCCATATTAACAAGAACATTTACACTTTTTAAATGTAAAGTGCATGTTTTAGTTGTTAGTGGTAACTGACAGCATTCCAGATTCTGTATTGCACTCCGAAAGTTCATTTAAAACAGAAATGGATATAAGCTAGAAGGCAGCCTTATCTGGATGGAATTCACACAATAAAATTTGACCTTTGGCAGACCCAGAACTAAACTTAATTCCTCAGCTCCAGAAACTGGCTTCAATATTCAGATAACTTAGAGCAGTAATAAATAATGCAGTGACATAATTATTCCTGTTCTCCTGGTGTCTCAAAACACACAATCAAGTGGATTTCTTTATATTTCTTGCTCTCAACAGTGCAAGGACTTACACGATGAGATCTTTCATTAGATTAGTTGTAATTGGGAAAACGCAGACATCTAACTCTTCATGCAGAGAATGGACCGAGGGAAGACAGTGGCATGGGATAGGCAATGGAGAACTTGGAACGGCGGGCTTACCCATTGCCTCCACATCAGTAAACCGCTGGCCTACTTTCTCAGCTTCTATTTTTAATGAGTCCCTCCAACACCCGCACCGGAGCTCACCAGTCAACAACCTGTCACAGCCACAAGAAACCTAATGTAAAAGGAACATAGAGTAATTGTAATAAATATTAAAACAGTGCTGGTTTAGTGGCCTCTAGACATGCCAACAGCTGGTTCCTGGCTCCAGGATCCTACGAAATTTATGCGGGTGACTCCTGGAGACGCTGCCAGAAAGCAATGTGTATCTGGATAGAAATACAGTGCATTTTATTAAGGAATAAGCCTGACCTTTAGTAATCCAGATGTGTGGAATAATTAAAGTCAGTCCATCACTTTGTTTTCCTGATTTCCCTGCATGCAAGAGTTTTGAGAAATAACCAAAAACAGATATACACCAACTCATAGCAACAAGGTAATTAAGGACAATGAGGCCATAATTAACAGGCTGCACTAAAAAGAAAGACATCACACTCACCTTTACATATAAACACTCTGGCATGGGCTCAGTCTCCCACTGGGAAGCGTGGCATTGGATTTAATTTCCTTTCTGCAGGCAGGCTGGAGGACACACCTGTGCTTTTCACGTGTCCAGCACACAACTTCAGGGCGAAGGAACCTCTCCAGGAAAACATTACAAAGTCCCAAAATCTTCTTGAGCTCAGAAGGTGTCATATTCCTGCTCTCACCCATCAGAAATGAAAGAATTGAGTTTTATTCTGGGAGGAGCTTGACACGTTCGCAGAGCATGACTCAGTGTGTTGGGAAACTAAAACTACACTGAGTCATAAACAAAAACATACCATCAGAAGCTTATCAGTGTCTGGTGTTTTGAACCAATTGATTTTTTAGGAAAAACTACAAGAGAAACACTTTAATACTGAAAGATCTGTGGTTATAATTGCTGTATTTGGCCATGTGGAACATGGAATGGCTTTGGAAGAGAAGAAAGGAAAGATCTTCTTTTGTTTGGTGTATGAAACTTATCTATTTGCAAAAAAGGTGGTACTATGTTGTGGGAAAGAGTCCTACACCTTCATATTGATGCTATTTTTGAACTTCTAGTTTCTGTTTTTTGGTCAAATGCCTAAAATAAGGTCTGTGGTTCACAGAAGCTTAAAGGGATAGTTCACCCAAAAATTAAAATTCTGTCATTAATTACTTACCCTCATGTCGTTCCAAACCCGTAAGACCTTCGTTTATCTTAGGAACACAACTTAAGATATTTTTCATGAAATCCGAGAGCTTTCTGCCCCTCAATAGACAGCAATGCTACTTCCACGTTCACAGCCCAAAAAGGTAGTAAGGACATTTATACTCACTCCCTTGCAAACTATTCTAATTCAAATTGTCCAAATAGTACATTAAATAAATATTGAAAGAGTTGTTGGAAGCTTAGTGGTGTTGAAGTTAATGTCAGTGTCAAGGAAAAAATTCACATGCCACCTTATTAAACTCACATGACCAGTTTTGTCTTGCCATTTAACCAACATTACCAAATTTGTTAGTTTAACAAATTTTTACCTCAAACTCCAACGTTTTTTTCCCCAATGACCGTCAACTGGTGTTGCATTCATAAACACCATAGGTGTTCCAGAGCTACTGAGGGCAGCAGGGAGGCTTTTTAGTAAGGTAAATAAGAGGCAGCAAAACATAAACACATAATTGACCTTCGAAAAACCCGCTCTCCTTAGTTACTGTTGCTATGTCAGACAAACAATGCCGCTCTCACACTACACATCACTACACAACACGCAGAGCAGGTTACTTCTGGTATGAAACGAGGTCTCGGCTTTAAAATTCTTTTTTTAAATAAATTCAAAGAATAATCACCATTTTGTGGCTCTGACAGATCACTGTATTGCCTTATTAGATCAATCGACATGTGAACTGATCATCTTTCTTTATTTATTTAAAGCACAAAATAAACATCAATGAACATCAGAACGTATTTTATTTCAACCACAGAAAGACGTTAATACATAGAATTTTTCAAGTTTAAGTCCACCAAAGTTAATCAGAATGGCGGATTCTGTGTTATGATTGGTCAGATCGCCTGTTAATCAAGCTATGTGCGAAGGCTCAATTATTTAGTACAGTGGTTCCCAATCATATTCCTGGAGGCCCCCCCAAAACTGTACATTCTGCATCTCTCCTTTGTCTGACACACCTATTTCAGGTCTTGGAATCTCTACTAATGAGCTGATGATCTGAATCAGGTGTGTTTAATTAAGGAGACAGGGAAAACATCCAGTGTTGGGGGGCCTCCAGGAACGTGGTTGGGAACCACTCATTTAGTACACCTTCATCCAAGCAATTACTGATTCCTCGATTTTGAGTTCTCTACTAGACTTGATTGGTGTTAAAGTTACAACTTAAGCCGGGCTCACACTACAGGATTTTTAAAATACTAACCAATTATGAAATCTGGTTGCAGCGCACACAAAAGGAGAATCTTTGCAGATTATCTTCCCTGAAATCTTAAACATGCACACACTACAAGATTTGAAAATTGTGGCGCATCACACAATACAAGATATTATTAAGATTATCATGCGAGATGGAGCACCTCACGTGATCTTACGCAACCGATCGTCATTTCAGCAACTAATGTTTACAAATGTTAGTTAACGTGCTAGCAGCTTTATGCACTTACCCGGTATGTTCAAAACCGAGACAATTTCACTCCAGAGCTTTCCTTACTCCATGCGGTTGTGGTATGTTTTCAACATATTATACAGAAAGTGTTACTACAAAAACATGAGAAGCAGTTTTCTCCATCTCCACTATCCAATGAACTGTACAGCAGCTGTTTTGTGGTCGCGCATTGGCTGTTGTGAAAGTAATGACAATCATAGCTGTGATCATCCCGATTTAAAATCCTAAATATAAAACATTTGATATGATCGGGGCGCCCCCGATTTGTGTGAGAGCAGATCGGGAGGTGCAAGATTCGATCTGTGAACATCTCACATTACCAGATAATCCGTGCCGAACATCGGGACCTATCAAGGTGCTTGACAAGATTTTTGCTCTGATTCTCGGGAGGGGAAAATCGGGGCAAAATCAGGCTAAAAATCCTGTAGTGTGAGCCCGGCTTTACGCCTGCTAACTGTAAGGTCGCTGGTTCAAATCTACAAAAATCAAACCATAAGAAATTACAAGTGACCCTTTAAAAACACTGGAAGTGATTCCATAATGCTGCAAAAAGTTCCAATGAATTTTTGAAGAATTAGAATGTTCATCATTCCCAACATTCTACAAATCCTCACCTTCAATCTGTTATTGCATTCAATATTTAGGCTTATGTGATAATACTTTCAGCTAGCAATGAAAGTGTACTACTCTCGGCTACAGGTTAATGCATTTAAATACATACATGCCTACCAATTTTCTCCCAAATCAGCTAAAAAAAAAAAATTAAAAAAAAAAATGCAAAAAAATATGCAGACTCCTGTTGTGATGAAAATTCAGTTCTAAGTTTATGTATATAATTTTTACTTCACGTAAAGGAATAGTTCACCCGAAAATGAAAATTCTTTCGGTCCAAACTCATAAGACCCATGTTCATTTTCAGAACACAAATTAAGATATTTTTGATTAAATCTGAGAGCTTTCTGACCCTGCACAGACAGCAATGCAACTGACACATTCAAGGCCCAGAAAGGTAGTTAGAACATCTTTAAAATAGCCCATGTGACATCAGTGATTCAACCATGTTATGAAGCTATGAGAATACTTTTTGTGCGCAAAGAAAACAAAAATAACAACTTCACTGAACAATTTCTTCTCTTCCGTGTCAATCTTTGATGTGCGTTCATGAGAGTACCTCAATGCATTTTAATGATGTTCTTACTACCTTTCTGGGCCTTGAACGTGATAGTTGAATTGCTGTCAAATGCAGGGTCAGAAAGCTCTTGGGTTTCATCAAAAATATCTTAATTTGTGTTTCGAAGATGAACGAATGTCTTACTGGTTTTGGAACGTTTTTGGGTAAACTATCCCTTTAAACATTTATATGAGGTCCATGATAATGGTAAGCAAAAACCATTATCAGGATTCCAAGTTCTCTATCTTTGCGGCAAGACATTACTTTTGCACAAATGGGATGCCAAACACCCATGGCGCAAACACAGAGAGGGCCTAATTGAGAGCTTGTTGACAGGCTGGTGGCACGATCCCAGTTTTGCTCCTTTCAAACCGAAAGTCTAGGGATCTCTGCTTGATTCTCTGATTCAGCGAATAAACTCGCTCGGGTCTGTCAGAATGGAGCTGAACCCATCCAGAATACAGACTCGCATGAACTCGATGACCCTCAAGCTGCATGTTTTAGGTCACACACATGGAGCACAACACAACGAATGCCGATTAGGGGGTAATTAATTTTAATTTACAAACACAGTCATGGCTCTGTGCGACCGGAGAGGGCGGCTACCGTCTCACACAGTAATGGAGTCCGTTAAATTCACCGGAGCCCTTGCTTTAACATTCAATCTTTATAGCACAAAACAGCCCCTCCTCTCCTGACTACTCTTCATGCAGAACCATGAGACCTGTTACCATGGAAACGTCCTCAGAGATAGTGCGGCTGCACAAACATGAAATGCTTAAATGCCTCCGTCAAGCACGTATCGAACTGAAACGACGCTGCTTGGAATACAAGGGAAGTATCCTTTATATTCGATCGAGAACACACAGGCGCCAACTGCTTCTGGCAGCCCAAGAGCTCGAGCCATCTGCACATCACACACAGCCTGTCAATGTTTGTTGTTTTAATTCAAAGTCTTCACAATCGGGGCTTTTGCAGTTCCGCAGGGAGCCACGCAAAGCAATCAATTTCAAATACAGAAGACGTTCAAGAACAAACAGAACATTTAGGCTTCTACACTAGCTGTAGCTATACGCCAGACAGGTTTGATCAAAATCTGAAGATGCATTTGCTGTTTATCAAGTGTATTCAAGGTATACAACATCCAGAGTACCTTCCATATAACTAATATGTGACTAGCCAAATATGGGCTTTGGCAAGCTGTCCTCGTTCCTCCCATGCAGCCTGTAGCACTGAGCACCCTCTTTTTTTATTCACACATCTCTGGATCTGCCACCATGGTTACGGAGGTGAAGGATGAAGACTGACAGAAGAACAGCAAGAAGGAGGTGAGGGACGGAGATGGAGAGAGAAGAACCAGGGCGGAAAAATGGAGTCGCGAAGAGGAAACCTGCTAAAAAACTGGGTGGGGAAATGGGTTGAAAAGAGGGAGATGATGAGTGAGAAATGATGTGACAGGTTCGCCTGAGCGGCTGTGGAGTGACCTCATTGGCGATGACAGGGCTCAAGGAAATAAGTGTTAATTATGAAACATCTGAACGAGCGGTTATCCAATATCGGTTTTGATATTTAGATGAAAGAGGGATCGATATTCAAGGTGTTTTACCACCATTTGCCTTTAATACAGCTTCCAAACTTGGAATGGATTCATACTTCTGAATTGTCTCCAGCTGAATGTTGTCAGAACATCAGAACATCTGCCAGTTGCTTCAGAGATGTTGGAGGAGAGAATATGCTTCTCTCCAAAACTCTCCACAGTGGCTTGTAGGCTAATATCCAGGCACACACTTTAGATATACAAAGACTGTCAACTCCTATTACTTATGAATGGGAGAAATTGCAATGCGCATATGACAGAATATGCCCCGCCTTCTAAAGAAAGAGCCAGTTGCTGATTGGTAGAAGCTCCAGCTCCTATCCACCTTACTTTTCCCCGTAAGATGGGGTGTGGCCATTTGTAAATTTTAATGGGTCTGGCTTCCGGTCTCATCCACATCCAGCTATTTTTAGCTGTACAAAACAGCTCGTTTCGCTGCTTGATATTGCAATGTATTATCTTAATTATAAACACTGCATTGTAGTGTTTTACTGTTTACTGCATGTTGTTATTCTTCACGTTATTTCCCTATAGCAGCTAATGAACTGAGTCTCGCCCATAGGCTTACTTCCGCACTGAAGAATAAAGTGGATAGAAACAAAGACTTTATATGTAGGGAGACTGTGCACTCCTTATATTTATAAATGGGAGAAATCTCAACGCTATGCGCGAATAAGTCCCGCCTTCTAAATGAAAGAGCCAATCGTTGATTAGTAAAGTCACCACGTCACTGCAGCTCCCATTAGAAGCTCCACTTCTTATAGAAACAGGCAGCGTTCGCAAACCCGCGCTCATGACTGCGCATGTGCATTGGTTGCTCTAGCCTGAACATTTTTTTTTACAATATTGGAGCATAGTAAACAACGATTATGAAGCAGTTGTTTTCAGATTTCATTGGTGATTACAAATCTGAAATTTAATTGTAAGCTTGGTGTTTCCCCATTCAAAGAGATAGGAGCTGCACTTGCATGCCCGAGGGGCATTTCAAAGATGGCCGCAGAGTGAAATGACTTGCCTTAAAGGGACTTTGATAGAAACCTGAGACTCACGCTTATAACTGCACATGCACATTGGCTGGTCTAGTCTTAAAAATAAGCATTTTTAATGTCATTCGAGTGTTAAGAACAACATTCATAGGCAGTTCATTTCAGATTTTGTTGCTGATTTGAAATATGTAATTAAATAACACTACCTGGTCCTCTGGGAACTTTGCGCAAGATGCAAAATAAGTACATCTTACTGCAGTTTCCAGAAAAAATGAACACTGTAAAACAGCGAGCACTTGTAATCGTTTTTGTACACAGTTATGGTTACAGCTCCATATGTTTCGCTTTCCGGATGTAACATGCTTGCTGGGTAGCTCAGCCGACATGGAATTAGACTTGGGTACGAATCCCGTCAAAAACATTACTCACGATGAAAGAGCTAAAAGAGGAGAGATTGAAAAACAATATCAAATGTCATGAATCGTACATGGCGGTACATATTTCACGTCTTATTTATGAATGGGAGAAATTGCAACACGCAATATGGCTGAATATGCTCCGCCTTCTAAATGAAAAAGCCAATCGCTGATTGGTAAAGTCATTGCGTCACTGCAGCTACCGTTAGAAGCTCCAGTTCCTATCCACCTTCTCTTTCCATAAGAGCAGACGCAGCCATTTGTACATTTTATGGGTCTGGCTTCCGGTCTCATCCATGTCCAGCTATTTTTAGCTGTACAAAACAGCTCATTTTGCTGCTTGATATTGCAAATTGATGTGCCTTACCATGTTATTTTAACATATCTTAATTATGAACACTGCTATTGTAGTGCAAACAGTTTCCAATTATAAGGATAATAAGGTGGATAGAAACCTGAGACTCGCGGTTAAGACTGGTCTGGTCTTAAAAATAAGTATCATTTGCACTTTAGGAACAACATTAATAGGGCAGTTCATTTCAGATTTTGTTGCTGATTTGAAATACGTTATTTAATTGCGCTCGTGGTCTCGTGATGAAAACGTACCTCTGGAAGTTTTTACAGAAGACTCAAGAAACATTCCATTAAGTACATATCACTGCAGTTTCTAAAAGAAATGCTGTCAGACATCAGAAGCAGTAAAACACCAAGCAGTTGTAATCGTTTTCGTACACAGTTATGATTACAAAGCTTGCTCGGTATCTCAGCCGGCACGGAATTTGACTTAGGATGAGGAATTCTTAGGTACGAACCTGTGAAAAACATGACTCACGATAAAAGCTGAAAGATGTGAGATTGAAAAACAAGCTAAAACGGCATGCTTGCAATTGTGTTTGTGTCACATTCGCTTATGTTCATACTATCTGGAAGGTTTAGATGAAGTGCAGAAGCTATGTTATTTTAAAATGTCACAGAGCGTTAGAATTATAGCGCAACTTAACGAACATTTCAAGTCAGGACTGCGGTGACACATACAAAACCAACATCACATAAAACATACCATATGTACATTCATCTGTTCAGGGAAAAACCAAATGAACACTCTTTTAGCGCCACCACACTTTCTTTGAAATGGACTTTGATTCAGGTCAGGTGATTTGTCTGATGAGGACAGATGTGAAAGTTCATCTTGGTTCAAAATTGTCCAGGTTTTATGATCACTTTTTTTGCATTTTAGTGTTGGTGTCTGTGATCTGTGAAGTTTTAGCAATTGCAGCTCTTTGATTGACTTTGTAAAGGCTGCACCTTCTTGGTTGGTTTTTCAAAGTTAATATTGAGGTTTGCTGTCTCTTTGCTGCAGTAGGTTTTTTTTAGACAAAATCCATTTCGGTGTTTAACAGTTCCGATATTTCACTTTCACTTTTTGCCCACTATCTTTCTTCACTGCCTTGCTTTGAGTACACAGTCATCATCATAAAGACTGTTGTTTTTAAAACACAAAACAACTGGGCTGTTAAGGTTGCAAACGCTCCTGCTAAACAGGCTCCCACGATTTGTCATTTCTGTAAGCCTTCTGTAAGTCTGCCATTTCAAAGACCACTTGAAACAGCTGCTGAACAACTTAAATTACACGGATATACAACCAAAAGAATATAGATAAGAAGATAATCACAACATGACATTAACCCACATAACATCAACCCTGTAATAAGAGTGTTCATTTTGTCCAAACCCTGTATATGTAACAATTTAAACCAACATGACATTTGACCAGATTTACTGCATTAATGGAATTTCTGATCCAATTGCGTACAGTTATTACAAAGAAATAACTGTAATTCCTTTGAAATGATTTACCTTTTCTGTTGACTTCACAATTCCCTTTTAAATTCCAGTCAAACCAAACAGTTTACACAATCCAATCTGTTCCTGGTGGACAAGCACATTTTTTTTTTTCATTAATTCATATTGAATTTTCCTTTTTCACATTAAAAAAAAAACTCTGCAGAAATTAAAATGGTTGTGAATGGATTCTGAAGCATTTGATTTTTCAACTTTACTGATATTAAATAATGTGTACACTAAAATGCTGACTTCAAACACTTATTTTGGAGCAATATTAAAGATGCTTAAGGCATTACCAAAAATTCAGTTATTTTGAACTTTCTTCAAATTCAAATATTACAATGATTTCTGAACAATCATGTGACACTTAAGACTGGAATAATGGTTGTCAAAAGATATATTTTGAAATATATTAAAATAGAGAACAGTAATGAATGGTAAAATCATGAAATGTGAAAACATGCATCATCGAGGCTGCTTGTATTTCCGTAACTGACACTAAGCAGAGTGACCATTTCTCTTTTATCAGGCCAGCAAGCACAATTATGAATCAGACTAACACCTTTAATAAGCCTCAACATTCTTTGAAAATACCATTTCCCTTTATTTTCATTCAGACACCCACAGCAGAATGAAACCAAA
This sequence comes from Labeo rohita, assembly GCF_022985175.1. Taxonomy (NCBI): domain Eukaryota; kingdom Metazoa; phylum Chordata; class Actinopteri; order Cypriniformes; family Cyprinidae; genus Labeo; species Labeo rohita. Next base: position 8,081,212 of record NC_066884.1, on the reverse strand, counting down.
AGGACAGTGAAATGAGATGCGAAGTGAGATGCCAAGCCTTGTCACAACAAATACTGAAATCTGTGCTTAGCGCTCATCTAAACAAAAGCATAAGGGCAGTAAGACCACAGTCTGTATTTGAGTGAAGGGGTTGTTTAATATCTCCCAAAATCACTGGGCGTTTAGGTATGCCCCAAGCACAATTTTATGACCTGGGCCTCATCTGGTATCATTACACCACACGTAAATAACAGCTGTAAATGTTTCATATGGAGGCAGTACCAAGGTGACAAAATCTAATCTATATATGAGAAAACAGCTTAAACCTTCATCTTATTTTGAAACTATAGCAAGTCCCATCTGAGAATTATCAGCCTCCCTTGTAAATCCCTTGTAAAAATGAGTCCTGAATCTCATTTGAATGAAATGGCTAACTATTCTCAAACACAAATTCAAAATGACATAATTGCAGTTCTCAGCCCAAATAATAGTAGTTAAGTCTAATGTACTAAAACAATAGAAATAACCACCACAATCAGATAATCCTACAGTCCAAACAGAATCATGTTAGAAGCTGCTGTAATTATCAGATACAAACATGTGTGATGACACTTTCTGTATTATTGTGCTAACTTAGTATCAAACAGGCTAGTTATTAAACTATTACTTATTAGTACATTTTTTTATGCAGCTATTAATCAAAGCAGCCTTTTGTTATTGTAACACTTTTACAAAAGCTACAGTACATTCAATGGTTAAGAAATTCAGGCATCATGAACTTCCCTTTCCTGTGAAGTAAAACTACTGTAATGTAGGTAATTATTTTAAAGTGCCAAAAACAACATTGGGGAAAAACACAACTAACCCCCATAGATTATCGAGCACAGTCTAACACGTTCCAGCCCACCACATGCTAGCGAACTCTTCCACATGCCGGATTATCCGGGTTAGAGATTACATTACATGAGGTTGTTATAATTCCTGCATGTTTTTTCCTCCTCACAGAGCAGGATTTATATTTGCCAAAGTGCATTTGGAGAAAAGATGGGCAATTGTAAAAAACATAATACCAAAAAAGGGATCTTTTTTTTTTTTATGAGACTTGGAATGGAGTTTATATCTCACAATTCTGACCTTTACTGAGAATTGAGAGGGGAAAGATTTATAATTTTGAGATATGAGCTCAGAACTGTGAGAGGACACCACAAAAAAAAAAAAACAACAACAAAAAAAAAAAGTTTGGGAGACAAAATGTAACAATGGCCTGACGTTTGTTTTTCCACTTTACTGTGTGATCTAATCCTTGTTTAATATTGACTAAAAGACATTTAATTCAAATGTCCACTTAATCTTTGATGTTTGACCATTTCTTTCGATAGAAATGCTACAGCCACTGTAATTTCTTGAATATTAAAATGTGTAAACTCAGAGTGAGGATTTGAACTTTTATTCTGAAGTTGCGCTGAACAGTTAGCATATTAAGAAATATATTGATGTATTCTCCTGGCCTGTGTAGGTTTATAAATGATTTACCTTACAAATCTGATGAAATGGCGCACATTGTGTTTCCAGATGAATGTTATAATAAAAAGAAACTCACTGCAATATGCAGAGATGGAGTCTAAGACGGTCTGCCAATGTAACTACCACTCTGAGACGCATGTACGTAACCCACAGGGATGTAAATAATAAAAGCGCATATTAAAGCTGCAAAGCATATATTAGTTTAGCTGAATCGTAGCGCTTGTGAATTTACAATAGCATTATGCTTTATTTTAATTTTTAAATGGGTTCGATACATCATGCAGCCCTGGAAAAGAGTCTAATAATGCATTTCATGCATTCTCATCCATGGAATTTGAGCCATTTCCAGTATTCTAACGGTTTCTCAACACGGGCAAATTGCAGTTGAAGATTTTTTTTTTTTTTTTTTTTTTTTTTAAATCAAATTACGAATAGAGCAGGGGTGGCGAACGTCAGTCCTGGAGAGCCGCAGCCCTACAGAGTTTTGCTTTAACCCTAATCAAACACACCTGAACAAGCTAATCAAGGTCTGAAGGGTTACTAGGAAGCCACAGACAGGTGAGATTTTATTAGGGTTGGAGCTGAACTCTGCAGGGCTGCGGCTCTCCAGGACCGGAGTTCGCCACCCCTGGAATAGAGGAACCGTGACACCTCTATCACATGGTATTGTAACAATGAGAATTTAAAAAAAACAAAACAAAAAAAAACAAAAAAAAACACCATGAACGTATCACTATGCAAAAAAATATAAGGGCCATTCTACAGACTGGTGCAAACTGCTGTCAGACAAAACACACACACTTAAACAGCATTTAAATATTCAAATTTTAGATGTTTATTAAGATCTTTTATCTATTGAAACCCACAATAATATTTAAAATATAAGTAATATAAATCCTGCATTTTTCAGTGTCACTACTGAAACGGTATATGTTTTAGTCTAACTAAACCCATAAATTGTGAACAGGAAATATTTCTGTGTCGCCCTCTCACAGCTACAAGGTGTGAGTACAGAGGTCTCATCATTTTGAGGTAAATGTGTTCACAAGTCTGAAAAATCTGTGTGTAACTTTAAGGAACGTCATTACTGAACACTTTTTTTTTTTTTTTTTCCTGTAATCAAACATTTTTTTTTGGGGAGCTATTCCATAACATTTAGTTTTTATATGTATACCGCTGTTCAGAACTGTGCTAGCTTACCATGTGCTGAACATCTTTGAGCCAGCTTCAAACGCATCTACAATTGTTAATACCGAAACAGTCAAGACCAGAACATTTAGCGGAGTTTCGGCAGTGATATCTTTTTTTTGTGTTATCTCATAGAATTGTCACGACCGAAACATGGCATTATTGTTTCGGTAGTGACAAAAGGGAACACACAATCCTCATATTTGGAGGAAATAAAATATTAGTACATTTATGCAATTTTTAGCAATTTGGTATGTTTTAGTAGCGTTTTAGCAAGTTAAAATTCGACTGTGATGTGGTTGCTACCAAAGCATACCAAAGCAAAAGCCTTTTGTCAAAAAAAAAAAAAAAAAAAAAAAAAAAAAAAAATATATATATATATATACACACACACTAAATTATTAACTAAGAGGTTATGAGTTTTTGGTTAATGTATATTCAAACTAATCATTCCTTAATTTTGAAATCGGTATGATCAACTTTTCACCTTTTACAAAGACAAATTGGATTAAAAATACAACAAATCTCATAAATGACACTGGAAATGTTGTTAATTTAATAACAGATTTACCTCTGAAAATATATTTACAATGTAGATGTAAGCAAAATCTTAATAGGTCAGTACAACTCTTCTAATTAAATTATTATTACTGTGTTTCGGCAGTGACAAATTTGGAGAGAGGACAAATATTCCAAATCTTTCTAAAAATACAATATAAGAATTCACTGCACAATTCCTAGAAATGTGTACCTTGGATATTATACAATTTGCAGACGTTTCCAACTGACTTTGGACCAATTCTGTAGAAAGGCCCATAAATGAATGTTAGTTTTTTTCTGATTTCAAGATGAAAATCCTGTTTTTTTAAAAGAGATTCATACACTCTTATGAATGCATCAAAATAGACAAATAAACCAGAGGAGTGTCTAGAACTGAAACAAAAAGCAGTCTTACAAAAACAAAACCCACTTTATTTAGACAGTGTTCAGGTCTCAGTATCAATGTGCCGGGTAAAAATGAAAAGAGAAAGCTACAAACTTCCAAGAACAGCGATAACTGAGTCTACACAAACTTTATTTTCTTAAAAATACATTACCATAAAATAAAAAGCAATAAAAGATATATATGGGGTGGAATTGGGGAGGGCAGGGTTTCACCCCCTGTTTTTCGGTGATATACAGCCTGGAAAGTTTTGGAAGAGGAAATGCGTGTGTATATGCGTGTCTGTGTGAGTGTGTAGTGTAGTGGGGTGGGCCGTGTTGAAGTGAGGGCTTGGTTCACCTGAGGAGGAGGAGGACGACAGCCTCCACACAGCAGTAATGCAGCAGTCACATGGGCACACACAAAGAAAAGACAGAGAGAGAAAACAGCCATAACAGGAAGAGAGAAGGAGAGAAGAGAGGTAGTAAAGTGAGAGAGGTAGAGCGAGGCGGGGCAGCTACTCTGTCAGCACCTAAGGGAGGAGCACAAAAGGCCAGCTACACCTAAGATAAGCAAAGTTCCTCCATCACTTCAGTGTGATACCATATATGCCTCCATTTGCATTCACAAAACGGAGGTTTTTAAATGTGTGTTTGTGTGTGTTCGTACATCCGCACAGTATCAGAAGCAAACAAAGGTTAATGCGAGTGTGGGTACATCTCTAAAAACAGCAGTTTGGTGTGCTCTCGTTCGACGATACAGTACTCGGGACAGCGGAGCACTCGTGGCGGTGTGAGTTACGATCTCTCGTTGATCTCTGGGTCACAGCGTGGCTAACCAAGCAGAGTACCATAAAGCAAATCTGCTTCGCACACCGTGCACAGATTGAATACAATTGCACCGGCGAGGTAGATTATCAGCTAGATGTGGATGTAAATATTAAAAGGAAGCTCGAGGAAGCCACCGGGAACCCTGGTAAAATGAATACCGCACCACAAACGCGTAAGGCAGCGGAAAGGTTCTCTGCGCGCCACAGGACTCCGGAGGAAACGGGACGCCGCGGACCGGCTCGTGGCTACAGTGTGAATTCGATCTTAGAGCATTTAGCTTACTTGAATTAGCACAATATACAAATATGAATCCATCAGTCACATTACAGGGAAGAGCCGGGACAGCGAAATCCCTCCTCAAGCGCAGGAGCCTGCGGAGCGCCTTCGAAAACCAACACAGAGGAGAGAAACAGAACAGAAGCCAGTGCTATTACTAGCCAAGAGACGCAGGAAAGGCAGCACTCTTGACTTTGTGCCCTGAGCGTGTGAATGTTTACGGGTGAGGAGGTGAGTGCTCAGCTCGATCGAGAGGATTTAGAGATGACCCACCCATCAGCAAGGCGAAACTACAGAGGGTGACGACAGCAGGTCTGCGGGGATCCCGGATTAATCTGGATTTATGTTATGTGTATTTGCATGTGGATGTGTATGTGTGTGTGGGGACAGGGAGGGAATAGTTTAGTTTTCAGCAGCACGAGGAGGGGGCGCAGATACAGAAGGTCCCACTGGGCCAGGGGGCATCCCATCAGGCTGTGCGGTTGGAGGTGGACCTGGGTCTATAAGGAGACAATGATGTTGTTTATAAAAAAAAAAAAAAAAAAAAAAAAAAAAAAAAAATTGCAGCCGAAAATATATAGAGAGCCCAGGACAAATGTGCCATGCAGAGGAACAAGAGGACGGGATCTAGTGATAGAACAGATACTCACACATGCCGTTGGGTGGTCCAGGGTGTCGAGGTCCCATCATGGGCGGCATCCCACCCTGTGGGGGTCCAACTGGGGGAGGTACAGGCATCATTCGGCCTGGCATAGGCTGACCTGGCATGGGCTGGCCTGGTCCAACCATTGGTCCTGAATGAAGCAACAAAAGACACTTAAAGTAGTATTGATGTGCTACATAAACTTAGGGATAGTTCACCCAAAAAAGAAATTTACCCCATGATTTATTCACTATATCAAGCCACCCTAGGTGTATATGACTTTCCTCTTCTGGACGAATAGGATGACTTTCGGAGTTATATTAACAAAATGTCCTGGCTCCTCCAAGCTTTATAATGGCAGTGAATAAGTCCAATATTAAGAAATTAAGTCCAATAAAGTGCATCCATCCATCATAAAAGGGGGTTAATAAAGGCCTTCTGAAGCATTTGTATAATAAAAATATCCATATTTAAAGCTTTATTAGCTGTAATCTCGAACACCAGTCACAAATTAGAAGTACAAAATGAGGATTTGTAAAGAAAAATGACAGAGAAATTTGGTATAAGCCAAGAGGAGACAGCTTTTTGGACCTCAAAATCTCAACAGCTATTCACTGTCATTATAAAGCTTGGAACAACCAGGACATTTAATATAACTCTGATTGCATTCGTCTAAAAAGTCAGTCATACACATCTAGGATGACTTGAGGGTGCGTAAATCATGTGGTAGTTTTCGATTTTGGGTAAACCATCCCTTTAAGACCTTAAAAAAACCTTGACATGTGAATCATTTATTCAAAGGCTCATTTATGAAGAGAGCCATTTACTTCATTCCTGAATTAATCAGCCGTTTGAACTAATTGAATCAAATGAGTGAATGACTCAAAAGACATTTACCTGCTGGCAGACTGAGTTTCTTATTTAGAGTGTCATTTCATTTAAACAAAAAAAAAAAAAAAAAAAGAAAAATAATAAAAGGATATTTTGAAGACTGATCAGTCCAAATCAGTCAAATCACGTAACATGACAGCAGGACAAGCTTGATATTACAAAGAGCCGTGTTAAGCTCCATAAGAGAACTCAAGCTGTTCTCCAGGTGGCTTTATGGGTGTGTGCTATCAAAATGCAGACCTAGAATAAATGTCTTGTTCAAGAAGAAACAACCAACAGAAGACCTCAAACAAAACTAGAACATCAGGGTGAGTGCTGACCTGTTTGAGGGGCATGGTGGGGACCCATGGGATGGTGCATGGGAGGATATCCGGGGCCAGGGTGCCCGGGATGTCCTGGGTGTCCAGGGTGCATGCCTGGAGGTGGGCCGTGCGGAGGAGGGCCGTGTGGAGGTGGTCCGTGATGTCCTCCTGCATTCTGCTGCGCAGCTGCCTGCTGCTCCATCTGCTGACGAGCCTTCATCTCAGCGTACTTCAACTGCTCCATGTGGAACGCCTGTCGCTCTGTCAAAAGCTGTTGCCTCTGGAGCTCCAGCTAAAAAGAGAAAAACTCCTGTTAAAACAACTCATAGCTTGATGGGGCAGTGGGGAAAGTTCAAATTGATTACCAAGGCTTTACTCACACAGCACACAATTTCGATTTGTTTCTCAAATCCAATCATTAGAACGCAACGCCTACACTTATTTTGCAAGCACTCTAATCGGATCTATTCATTTGGGCAGTGCAGTCAACATATGGTCTATTTACAGCTTGTTCTTTGATGTATATTTGTGACCCTGGACCAAAAAAAAAGTCTTAAGTGGCATGGGTATATTTGTAGCAACAGCCAAAAAAAAATACATTGTATGGGTCAAAACTATGGATTTTTCTTTTATGCCAAAAAACATTAGGATATTAAGTAAAGATTATGCTCCATAAAGATATTTTGTGAATTTCCTACTGTAAATATATCAAAACTTAATTTTTGATTAGTATTATGCATTGCTAAGAACTTCATCTGGACAACTTTAAAGGCAATTTTCTCAGTAATTTGATACTCAGATTCCAGATATTTAAACAGTTGTATCTTGACCAAATATTGTCCTCGTCTAACAAACCATACATCAATGAAAGCTTACTTATTCAGCTTTCAAATGATGTATAAATCTCAATTTCAAAAAATTGACCCTTATGACTGGTTTTGTGGTCCAGGGTCACATTTGTGCATATTGCGGAAAAAAAAAAAAAAAAATTGCCATCTGCTTATGTCCATCATGGCATCTCAATATGGTACTAATCATGATGTGCATGAAAAAAGCCACACACACACAAAAAATGCATTTCAGAAATCTGAATTTAGGTCACTTATTTAAAACTTCAAACCATAAATTAATCAACAGTAATAAAAACAATTATAAATTCTATATACTGGTTACACATGCCATCTTTATGCTGTCACTTCAGAAGTTTAAGCAAAAGCCCACCAGAAGAATGCGCCACAAATATGGCATAAACCCGATTCATGCCACTAAAACAGCACAAAAATGTTCCAGTGAGCAGAAAACACTACTGCAACCAACCAGTTTTGCATTTTTTTTTAAAGAAACAGTGGGCGGTGGTAGCCTGTGCAGAAGTCGCCAACATGCTTAACTAAAATCAAAGCTGTATTTAGTGAATTTATGAACACTAGAAAGAAAACTAGAAAGTACCACTGGGGTGGGCTATATAAAGAGACATCCTTCATGCACTATTTACAGCAGCTAAATTGGGTTACTATCTTCAGTTACATTTGCTAAAGCATTTTGCAGAGCTCGCCAAGTCTCTAGTGGACAGCGCCTCTGGTGTGCATATGACTACAGAATACAAAAGAACAAGCACAGCACAAGCAAAGTGGGTGTAAATCACAACCTCATGCTACAACTAATTAGTAGCTATTGGGGGAAACATAAATGTGACCTGGATGACAAAACTATTCATAAGGGTCAATTTTTTTTTACATTTCCATTGATGTATGGTATGTGAGAATAGGACAATATTTGGCCGAGATACAACCATTTAAAAATCTGGAATCTGAGAGAAAAAAACAAAAACAAAAACTAAATATTGAGAAAATCACCTTTAAAGTTGTCCAAATGAAGTTCTTAGCAATGCACATTATTAATCAAAAATTAAGTTTTGATATATTTACTGTAGGAAATGTACAAAACACCTTCACGGAACATGACCTTTTTGACTCATACAATGTATTGTTGGATATTGCTACAAATATACCTGTGCTACTTAAGACTGGTTTTGTAGTCCTTCATGCAGATTTCAAGGTTCTTGCAATATTCAACACTTACTGCTTCTTTCTCACGGTCCATGATGGTTTCCAGCTCCTCAAAGTGTCTGAGTTTGAGCTCCAGCTTCTTCATCTGAGTCTCTACCAGCAGAGCCACAAGAGATTTGATCTTCCTCTCTTCCACTGCAGCCAGGTGCTGAGATACACAAAAACAACAGCGCATGAAATCAAGTTAGCCGCCAGGGTGATGAAAACACTTTGATTGGAGACAGCTGCACAATGCACACAGTTAATATTGGTGCCAACAAAGGAAGTTAAAGAATTGATAAACAATAAACCCAGTCTCTGTTAAAGTCTGAGCTGTATCTGGGATGCATTACCTTTGCCTTGGTGGCAGCAGAGGCCAGGGCAGCAGCGGCAGCTGTGGCGATGTTCCCCTCTCCGATATCCAACTCTAGCTTTTTCTTTCCTTCCTCCTTCTCCTCTTCACCCTCCTTTCCTTCTTCTGTGGTCTCCATATCCTCCTCTTTATCTTTCTCTGAAACACGATAATAAAAATGTAGACTCAGTCATTTTAGAGCATAATTAGAAAGAAAGAAAGAAAGAAAGAAAGAAAGGAAAAAAAAAAAAAAAAAAAAAAGTATAACTTTATATCCACCTTTTTCTACCCACAAGAACGGGTTGCAGCCATTTGTAAATTTTATGGGTTTGGCTTCTGGTTTCATCCATTTCCAGCTATTTTTAGCTCGTTTTGCTGCTTGCTATTGCAAATTGGTGCATCTTACCATATTATTTTAATATACTATCTTAATTAAGAGGACACTGGTTTGTAGTTCAAACAGTTTTACCATTTGCTGCACATTGTTATTCTTCTTGTTACTTCCCTATAGCGGCTAATGAACCAGAAGCCTCAGACATAGGCTTACTTTCACATTAAAAAGGTGAAGATATTTTCGGCAAAGCAGGGTCTAAAGGCATTTAAATGTTGAGTCATGTTGGATATTCATGTAAATTATGGTGAAAATCATTTGTGTGTTCACATAACATCCGTGACCCTGGACCATGAAACCAGTCTTAAGTAGCATGGATATATTTGTAGCAATAGCTAAAAATACATTGTATCGATTTTTTTATGCCAAAAATAATTGGGATATTAAGTAAAGATCATGTTTCATGAAGAAATTTTATAAGTTTCCTAATGTAAATATAATCAAAACTTAATTTCTGATTAGCAATTCGCATTGCTAAGATTTTAATTTGGACAACTTTAAAGGTGATTTTCTCAATATTTGTTTTTTTTTGCACCCTCAGATGCCAGATTTTCAAATATAATTCTTATATAATCAGATGTACAAATCTCAAATTTCAAAAAATGGACCATTATGACTGGTTTTGCGGTCCAGGGTCATATATTACTCCACTGGCCAAGAAAGCAAACCAATCCTGTGACGTTACAAGCCGTGTTATCACAAGATGGTGGCGCCTTGCACCAAAAGCAATAACAAAACATCTTTAAAAAGGTAACATTAATTGTGCGTGTCACATATATTTTTATTTAAATAGAAATCATTTGACTAAATACTGTAAACTTGACTGACTGCTTCACTTCCACTTTAACAGGCATAAAGCAGATTTCTGCCAGCATGTGTCAGATTTCAGACAAGCCCATGAGCATTTGTTGCCGCTGTGGCTGTCGGTGTCTATACCTGCTGTTTTGGATTCTCCTCCCTCACTCTCTTCCTCTTCCTGCGGCTCAGATTTCTCTGTAGTCTCATTCTTTTCCTTCTCCGTCTCTGTTGGCTTTTCCGCAGACTCGCTGGGCTTCTCTGCTTCATCCTTTGACTCCGCCTGCAACGGATGAGATGGGGAATGGCGAGACGCGAGTCAGACAGCATGAGACAAGCGAAATGCAAATGAAGCAGAGGTATAGAAAGTGAACTTCAAATGAACTAGACTCAATATGGAGACACAGACTGTAAAAAGGCAAACTGCAATGAACCCCAACAGTGCTGGGAAATGATAATCACTTCTGATCTGGTTCTAATTAAGCAGTAAACATGTAGCAGACACATCTGGCTACTAGTGGCAATGCCATATCTGACCTTATCAGGCTGGGAATCTGAGTCAGTGTCCATCTTCTCAGTCTCTGTAGGTTCTGCAAGTAGAAAAAGATATTAAAACATCAAATTGAAAGTGGCAGAGTACATTTGAGAAAAACAAACCTAAAGACAATAAGTACACAACCAGTCAAAAGTATTTGAACAGTAAGATTTTATATACATACACATACATATTTACATATATATATATATATATATATATATATATATATATATACACACACACACATTTTTTTTTTTTTTTTTTTAAGAAGTCTCTTCTACTCACCAAGAAGAGGAAAAAAAAAAAAAAAAAAAACATTAAAAACTTTACTGTTCAAACACTTTTGACTGGTAGTATACATCTTAAAGTACTTCAGCTGCAGTAAAATATGGTTTTCAGCTCAAATTGATTTTTATGAGGTTGTCAATAAGTGCCTCTTAATATGGTTATACCTCCCTAAAAAAAAAAAAATGTTTTTTTCAAAGTAACCTCTCACCAAGGCAGCATTTACTTGGTCATAAATACAGCAAGAAGCAATACTTAGTTTTAAATAACTGCTTTACGTTTTAATATTTTAAAATGTAATTTATTCCCCTAATGCAGTACTAAATTTCAACAGCCATTACTCCTGCCTTCAGCATCAAATGATCTTTCAGAAATCTAATATGATTTGGTGCTCAAGAAACATTTGTAGTACTGCTTGATATTTTTGAAAACCAACTTATGCATCTATTTAAAATTAATTTGTCACTTTTTGATCAATTTAATGCAACCTTACTACATAAACATATTAATCTCTTCAAAAAAAAAAAAAAAATTGAACCAGCCATTAATGAAGAGTACAGCATAACCAACTGAGTGAACGACCTTATGAACAGGCATTAGAGCATCACCGCTGAACAAAGGCATATGACGATGGAGCTTTTCATAAGGTACGTGTGGAAAAGCCTGCACTGGCACACCATGTCACACTAGGTCACTCCACTGACCCAGTTTCAACCCCTCCCACGTCTGTGCCCCATCTGCCAACGCTGCATAAAGCCATCGGCGACCACTGTATTGCAGTTGCACACGCTGCCTCCAGTGCTGTGTTGTCTCGCACAATTAATGTATTCTTATACAAGGTCTATAAGGTTTAGAAAGGCGTGTATGTGAGATTTAGATCATATTCTTTTTAATTGGACTCCAATTGTTATTAAATCACGACAAACCCATGCACAGCTGATCAGGGTCATCAGGTTTGTCTGTTTGTTCGTAACTACTGATCTGATGCCACCTGGTGGAAGGAGCTAGTACTACAGACAATGGCAAGATGGAAAACCCACCCTAATTTCATTATTTTCAAAATTACCTGTCTTCTCTGGTTCCTCAGGGGCTGTACCGGCAATGCCACTGCTCTCCAGGCCAAACGCAGGGTCTACTTTTCCTGTGTTGCGTGCGGCCTCTTGTACCTTTTTCACATGAGCCTCCACCAGCTCGGTGGGAACCTCCTCACGCACACGCGAGAACTCTTCTGCAAATGCAATGGACACAAATATCTTAAAATACAGACAATAAAACGGTGTCCATCGTGAGCTATTTTACAACAAAGAAACTATTTTATCTGAATGTGCAAGACTTACAATTCATTAGCTGCTACAGGATAACTAGAAGGACAACTGTGCTACAACCCAGTGTGTTTATGATTACGATAAATTCAAGTTATATAATAACTAGGGCTGTCGATTCCACAGGTTCACTTGGTACAAATAATTATGAAAATATCTGCATTGCTGCAAATGTGAAATTTTACACAACAGTTCAGTCACATTTTCAGTTTTGACATTTTTTGCCCTCAAATTCAGCGGCAAAAGTAGTTCCAAACAAAGCTACAAGAGAACTGTTGTGCTTTTCCAAGAAATACACAGTGGTGTTTTGTTACTGAATAAGCGGTTACTAACAAATTGAGTGAGCCAGTCATTCAATGAGCCATTTACAAAGTTAGTCACTTGCTTAGTTTCTGAATGAATCTGTCATTTGAACAAACTGGTTGAATGAATGAGTCACTCATTAACACAGTTGCTGCCACTTGTGGTTTTAATTTCAAATTTAGAGTATCATTTCAATTTTTAAAAAAAGAAAAGAAAAAAACAAAAAAAACAAATTGCAGAATCTAGTCATAACTTAATTTAGTGTATGCAGAATGTCACAGATTGCAGAAGTTTGGATGAATAAAAATCAAAGGCAGGTCAAAACGCGATATGGCCACCTCAACATATGAGTATATATATAAAAAAAAAAAAAAAAAAAAACTCAGAGTCATTAGCATTTTACTGTTTCTTTTGGGAAAAAAACACAGTTACATCATTTACAAACAGAAACTTAAAGGTCTTCACAGAAACCCATCAAAATAAAAGTTCCATTTAGACCGAAATATACTAATGTAATGACAGTACTACTACTAACAATAAAATATAAAATAAAAAAAACTTATTCAAACATTATTTTTGAAGAATATTTACCAGAAAAAAAAAAATGCAAACATACACAGTATTTATACAAACAAACAACCCCCCCGCCACAATAATATAAATAATTATTTTTAAATTAAATTAATTACATGTTTTTGATCATTAAAATTTAATGAAACCTTTCAAATGGAATCTAGAAAATTAATGTAAAACACACAATTTGTTAAAAAAAAAAAAAAAAAAAAGTATTTCATAGGCCTTAATTTAATTTTAAATTTAATTAACTTTTAACAAACTGCTGTTAAATTGAGTAAGTTATGATTTCAATCAGACATGCTTTTTGATTGTTTCTTTATTGTTTTGTTATTGTTTATTTCATTTAACCATTAAAACAAAGTGTAGAACTGTAGATTAAAATGGGAAAGAAAAAAAAATTGGGAAAAAATGTAATGGATTTCATAGGGCCCTGCATTCACTCATACCACCTCTGAAAAGTTTGGGTAAATTCCACTGCAAATGCAGATTCTAAAAAAGAATGTTTGCCACATGGCAGCTTTAAAGGTTTGTGTAATAAATTCTATTAATAAAATTAAATGTAATGTCTTTAATCCTTTTCTCATTTAACACAATGACAGCCATCTTTTGGGGGTCATTTCTCACCCCAAATTGATGTGCAGTTCATTTGATTTGAGACTGATGCCAAAATCCTATCACACTGAAGTTACAAATGGCCACACTCACTCTTAAATTAAACATAAGGTTGATACAACAAAACTTAACAACATACCTAGAGCCGCCTTAGCAGCAGCTGCTGCTACACGCGGGTCAACCACAGAGGCAAGGAATGCAACAGTGCTCATGACGGGATTTCCTGATTGGCTGAAGGGTATCGGCTGGTAAGCCAGAGGGCCTAGCGAGGCTTCAGAGCTCTCCAGGTATTGATCCTCTATGGGCAGCCGCAAAAAGTGCAAAATGCACTCATCTTGTGTACGGCTGCCCACATGCTCTGAAACCTTATTCCAGTCATCCTTATACATCTCCAGAGCCTGGAAAAAGTTTAAATAATATTATTAAACATCAAAAAGTATGAAAGGAGAATCTTATGACGCAGAAGAGATTTTGATGCTCACTGCTTCAATTATCTTTAAATCTTACCTCCAACAGAAGCAATGTCTCTTGCTCAGTCCACTCTCTACCACCAGCAGCCCCTTTACTCTGTAAAGCAAATGATTACATTAAGAAACTATGAAAGATTAAAGAAAGAAAAAGAAAAAAAGCAGGGACAACTTCCAAATATTAGACGACTTGCCTTAGGATTCTTCTTTGAGTAAATATCTGTACGGAGGCCAAAGTTCTGCAGGTCAGTTGGCTTGTCTTTGCCCTTTTCTGGAAAGTTCAGCATTTGCTGAGCAGGAGGAACCTGGAATGAAAAGTAGAGACTTTATTGCAACTGTCTCACAAGAAAGCTGGTGCCTTCTGGGAATTAAAAGGGAAGTCACTCCAGTCTCACCTGTGGAGGGCGGTGGTGAAGCGGCACTAAGCCAGAGGGAGTATCAGCCAGGACGTTGAAATGTGGGGTTGGTGGAGGGCCCATGGGAAGGGGTCTGCTCTCAGCATCAACCTGGTAATTCACCAGACCCCACTGCTCCAAAAAGGCATGCACTCTGGGAAGAAAAAATAGCAATTAAAAAAAACACAACCAAACAACAACAACAACAACAACAACAACAACAACAACAACAACAACAACAACAACAACAACAACAACAACAACAACAACAACAACAACAACAACAACAACAACAACAACAACAACAACAACAACAACAACAACAACGAGCATTCATATACAATAACAACCACTCAAAGAAATAATCCTATTTATGCAAGGCTTTCTGCATAATATTCTAATGAATTAAGAATGTACATAAAAAATTCTGACCTCATGACCGCACACACATCTCCAGTGAGGTTTCTCCTGCAGGAGGTGGAGGTCAGGTACTCCTGAGGATTCAGCCGGTATGTGTCAATCATGAAGTTACGATAAGCCAGATAGCTGAGGAAGGGGTAATAAACAGTATGAAAGTTGGGACAGAAAAACAAACACGCATCATTACAGAACGTCAAAGAAACGGGTGAATGATGTAAAATGTACAAGATTTTAATGTGAATTAAAATGCAAGGGTGCAAACTTACATCTCTGGAGTCTTAGATTTGTTTTTGCCATTAAAGAACTCTGGCAGGGCGCGCCTCTCAATTTCATGTATACTGGGAAAAAAAGACAAGAAAAAAGTGAATATGCAATGACTTTCACAATCAAGACAACGTTAAGCTGAATGTTAAAAAAAAATTATTGATATTTTTACCTAAAAAAAAAAGCTTGGATTAATTAAAAAATTCTCTTTAAACTGCACTATGTTTGTCTAATACACTGGTTTTCAGTCCATCACTAGGGGGCGTCAGCAAACTTCCAAGGGGCCACAGGATGACTTTATTTATTTATTTATTTATTTATTTATATAAAATTCTAATTAAAATTCACGTTTTTTTTTTAAAAACGTAAAACTACTTCATTACAAAATATTTCATTTTATATATGACAATTGTTTTAAGGAAAACAGCTCTTGAAACAGTTAATTTAATATTGACACTGACTAAAAAGATCATAAAGAAGCAGCTTTATCATAATTGTGGCAGAACAGACCAGATGCATTTTCACAGCATATTTGAGGGAGAGTCTTCAAATAGTGTGTTGGACAAGTCAAGAAGGTTGAGACCTTCCACTTCCACAAAAGAACACCACTGGTTTATAACACTATTTCCATCCAAACAAGCTCTCAGGACATTGCACATGGAGGAAGGAATATGATACCTGTTGTAGTCGAACCAGGCAGCATAGCTGGGTATAATGATGTGATGGGTTTGTTCGGTCACGTTGTCCTCAGAATCGATCAGACGATTGACCTCCGTTTTGCCCTGTTCATCCTCCTCCTGTCAATTACAGTTCATAAACACTTTTGGAACCATTTGACTTAGTACAAATGACTTGGCACTAAAGTCATATATTGATAGACCACATAAAAAAAGAATGTATGTGTATAGTGCAAGGGCTGTAATTAACAAAATGCTGTGCATCTGATAGAATAAAAAAAAAAAAAAAAAGGACAAAAAACACATTACAATATGAAGACACTTTACCTTGCCTCCAGACGCTAGTGAATCATCTTCCTGGTCATCTAAGATGGCAAACAAAATGAATGCACTCATTTACATTTCCTGACAAGATCAATTCATAGCCACAACAAATTAGCAGAATACTCACCCAAATCAGCAACCGTTCCACCTTTCACTGGTGTGTTCTCACTGTCCTTTTTCTGATTGACTGCAGGTAGAAAAGCAGAGGACAGTAAGCAAAGCAGCTGAGGATGATGCATCAGACAGACAATTCAATACAATAAAATTTAAAAGCTTTCAGTGTAAAGTAGGACAATGAAAGTAGGGCGCAGCGTGTCTATTTTAGCCATGCACTGAATTTCCATGTATCCAGAGAGGCTTGTAAAAAGGTGCTATGAACTATGAAAAAAAAAAAAAAAAAAAAAAAAAAGAAAAAAGAAAAAAAAAGCTTAGAGGAAAAGAGTTCAGCCATTTAAGTCGAGCAAATGCATGTCAACTGGACATTTTAATCCAAAGCCACTTACTAAGTGTACTACTAATCACAGGGAACTTGCACTGTTCAAAAACACACCACCTGTTCTAATAAAGAACTATTAAATCAAGAAGACTCACCATTTTTTGGCAATGTAACTTCCTCCATTCCTGGCACAGGGGAAGGATCTTCCAGGTCCTTTGTGAGGTCTTCATCCTGCTCGTCATCATTTTGATGTCCACGGCGCCTCCCCTGTGATCCAGGATTCCTGTTCGAGGTAAATGAATGAATCAGATTGTTACATTTCAAATAAGCAGAATCAGTATATTAGAACGATTTCTGAAGGATCATGTAACTCTGAACACTGGTGCAATGGCTGCTGAAAAATTAGTGTTGCCATCACAAAAGATAAATGACATTTTAAATAGGGCTGTAACAGTTCACAAAATTCACGGTACGGTTCGATATGACAGTGGTGTCACGGTTCAGTACGTTTTCGATAAAGCAAAAATACTAGAGATATTTAAGGTGTGAGATTTTATTTTTCATGCGAGGAGAGTAAGTTGAGCTTACGAGTGAGGTGAGAAAGATTTAGTTTTAGAACAAAACACAAAAGTGCTTTAAAAAATATTTTTGACTTTGGAAGGCCTTTTGACTTTTGCAGTTTATCTAAGATGATTTTGGAAGCTTTTTTTAACATTCGTTTCTTATTTATTTGGTTCCACCGTGTTCGCTAATTTTCAGTGTTTTATATTTAAAATTCGTGTTATTCTTATTTTATATTTGGCCTATAGGATGGTTATTTGTATTTGTTTAGTTAATAAATTAAACATCATGTTTAATATAAGTGAGTTCATCATACTGTTTTGTTGCTGTCAATTCAATCAATTGACGCAGAATTGCCGCTAATTTGAAAGTGAAAGTAAAATGCGCACAGGCATTTACAAGCCATTTAAAAGCGAGGAAAAGAGGGAAAACTCAAACTCACCTTGTTGAGCACAGTTGCACTGAGAACATTATATTTCACATACTTTAAGCTCTTTTATTTTCCAAATGTAACAGGCTTAGTCCAACGAATCAAACTGATTGGTATGTAATGCATACCAAACCAAAAGCCTCGCACCGAACAGTTCAATACGAATACGTGTATTGTTACACCTCTAATTTTAAAACACACTGAAATAAAAATCAATTATTTAACAATTTAATAACATTTCATATTTTTGTTTTTACCGTTTTTACAAATAAAAGCAGCCTTGGTGAGCATTACAGACTCAAAAACATTTTAAAAACCTTACCGACCACAAACATTTGAATTGTAGTGCATATTCATATTTATTTATCAGACTCCAACAAGACAGTTACCCTTTCTTGCCCTTTTTGCGGGACTCCGCAGGGGTGCTGGGAGGGGATGGAGAGCGTCTCCTCTTCTTGCCGGCAACCAGGGACTTGCGGTCCTTGCGATCGGGTGTACGGGAAGACTGATCAGAACCATGGAGGGGTGAAGGATGAGAGAAAGAGCGAGAGAATGAGAGAATGGAACGGTCTTACACACAAGGGGGAAGGGGGAGCTGAGGGGATGTTTGGGCGGGTGGGTGAGGTACGTGAGGGTGAGGCAGCAAGGAAGAGCTTTAGAGGATGATTGACAGACACACAGACAGTGACAGAACAAAACCCTGCCGAGACCTCAAAGGGTCTGGCTTGGCAACACAACGAAAATCTGAACAAGCACCATATCTATTTCTTCGGCGTTCGTGTCTTTGGGTCTCTTACCACTTCCTCCCCTGGGAAGATCCGCTGGCGGAAACTCACAGGCTTCTTGTTCTCATCCACTTCATAATCTTCCTCATTCATCCACTCGTTGAAAGCATCTGTGTCGATGACCCATTTTGCATGCACCTGAGGGGATCGCAGAGCGTACTGAGAAAAATGCTGGAAAATTGAATCTGGCTGTATCACTTACAATGCTTCATAAAGTGAGGCCTTTGAAACACGTTTATTGTAAAACTGCAAATTAGGAAACAATCAATACATTTACAGATCCCTTACCCTCCATGGTTTCTCAGAACTTGGTGGATCTTCAACATCTCCGTCCACATCACTTGTTGATACCCATGTGTCATAGCTGCAGAGTTAAACGAGCATACAGTTATCACAAAAAAAACAAAACTACTAACCGGTCACCCAGGAAAAACATTTGGAGTACTACAGACTGCCAAAAGTTATAACAAATCAAGGAGAAGTGTGCAACAAAAGGAACAAAAGGCGTTTGTGGTTGGCCAAACTGAATCAGGATTTCCAGGGCAAGAATCTTGACAACACTCTTTTTTGTTCTTATTTCCGGTCATGTAGGTGAAATATTAGGCTTATATCTTAATACTGCTTGTACGCATCTTTACCACCTATTAACTTTAGTTTCTTTCTGTTTTCTAAGTCCTTCTCTATATGATTTAGCAGCTTCCACACATTTTTTCTGCGGTTTAGACAGCATAAATTAGCAGAACACCACATTCAGTAGAATTTTAACCATGCAATGCTGTTGAATTAGAATGAATCTTTTTGATTCACACAAACACACAGTGTGGTGTATATATACACACTACTAACCTGTCAGGGTAATTGCCCCAGTGGACCAAAACTTGCTTGTCTTTGCGCATGACGGGACGTAGCCATTCCTCTGAAAGGCAAAAGAAGAATTTGAAAGGTAAGTTCAATAAAATAAGGAAGGATTAAGGAAGGAAGATAGAATAAGACTAAGTTCACCCAGAAGTCTTACATTTAAAAAAAAAAAAAAAAAAAAACACCACACAACCCAAACACCAACCTTCTTCCACCTGGGCTGGGGAGGGGTAAATAATATGAGTGGCCTTTGACTTATCTTCAGTGATGGTTCCCTAGAATTGTAAGTGAAACAAAAACATCACATAAGTGCAAAAAAACAAAACAAAAAAAAAAAACCTGAATTTTAACAACCTATCCGATCATCGCTTTTTACCTGATGTCTCTTAATGATGTCCTTAAGCTTGTTTGCTTGCTTTTGCTCCATGTCAGACACAATGTACACAATTGGTCGGGTCAAAGAGTTGTTCTGCAGGAAAGAATGAGATATACATTATCGCATACAGAGAACCTTCAATGTAACCACATATTCAGGACAAAATCAACAAGGTACATTTACAATGACTCCTATTATATATTTAGGCTCGTGGACCTCAGCACAAGGACCTCTACCTGAACAAGAGTCTTCTCAATAGTCATGAACATCTCTACATTTCTATCCATTCTGGATGGGTTCTGCAAATCAAACCTCCTCCTGAAGAAATACAGGCACACCAATATTACACATATCAGCATTATCTTTTAAACATTACTACTGCAGGCATTACCCAAAATCTCTTTTTCACTCTTCCTGGGATTCTACTCACCAGCCCTGGTCGCTTTTGAACTTGTATGCTGAACCCAGAATGTGGCAAAGGGCTCCTCCAGGTTTGAAATCCAGAAAGCTCTTTGCCTAGAATGAGAAAATGATTTTATACAAATTTTCCATTGGTTTACAATTATGCAAAAATGTAAACATTTCTGCAGAACTGTACTTGAACAACACTACCAGTCAAAAGTTTTCGAACAGTAAGATTTTTAATGTTTTTTTTAATGAAGTCTCACCAAGCCTGCATTTATTAGATCCATAGTACAACAAAAACGGTAAAATTTTAAAATATTTTTACTTTTTAAAATAACGTTTTAAAATGTAATTTATTCCTGTGATCAAAGCTGAATTTTCAGCATCATTACTCCAGTCTTCAGTGTCACATGATCCTTCAGAATTCATTCTAACATGCTGATTTGCTATTCAAGAAACTTTTTATATTATCAATATTTTAAACAGTTAAGTACATTTTTTTCAGGATTGTTTGATGAATAGAAAGGTCCATAGCATTTTTCTGCAATTTAAAAAAAAAAAAAAAAAAAAAAACTTTTATAACATTATACAATATACCATTCAAAAGCTTGAAGTCGGTATATTATTATTATTATGATTATTTTGGCAGGGAGTGGGAGATTATAAAAATTCCAGCTGTTTTCATAAAAAAAAAAAAAAAAAAAAAAAAAAACAAACAAAAAAAACAGTTTTTTTTTTTTCACAGCCAATAATGATATTAGAATGATTTCTGAAGGATCAAGTGACTGAATCAATGATGCTAAAAATTCAGCATTAAAATCACAGGAATAAACTGCATATTAAAATATATTCAAATAGAAAAGAGTCATTTAAAACAGTAAAATTATTTAAAAATTTCACTGCTTTTGCTGTGTTTTAGATCAAATAAATGCAGGCTTGGTGAGCAGAAGAGACTTCTTTAAAAAGCATTAAAAATCTAACAGTCCAAAAACTTTTGACTGGTAGTGTACATAGAGCCAATTAAATATGCTCATCACCACCTTAGCGTGCAATTGCAAACCTCATTGGTCCCTGTGCAAACAAACACGTTTGAGCTTCCATTTACTATATTTAACGTGCTCTATTTATGCGCATAGATCAGTGTTTGTATGTAAATAAAACCTGTTCGTAATATATAGTGATTGTGACTCTATAAAAGACTTGGATTTCACCACTCAGCTCATGAGGGTTACATTTACTTGTTTTATGATCTTTGGGTAAATGGACTTTCATTGGGGAGACTATCTTCAGTTGTGTTTTGAAGATGAGTAAAAGTGTTATAGATCTGGAATGGGAAACCCAGACTTACGGGTAGTTTGGTAAGGGCAGGATTGCTGACTCTACGGCCAAATGCATCCTCCTGAAACTGCAGCAACTGCACCACCAGCGCAGCCAAAGTTTTGCTTGTAGGTGAGTCGGTTTGGACATACTGCAGAAAAATGAGAAGCCACAATAAATACCAGAAAATCAATTAGAAACTATTGTAGTATTGGACCTTTATGTTGGTGTTTTCAGTAATGACATAAAAATAAAAATACCCTCAAGTTCTACTTCTAGCAATCATTATAACCTTATCTGAAGAAATTATTCTGAATATGCATAATAAAAGAACTTCATTCACAAAAGTGCATTACAGAAGACTGTAATCGGACAATGCAGAGCACGGGTGAAATTCGAAAAATCCAGTTCCAAAGAAAAACCATCACACTTGATTTAAACAACATACATGCATGTGTTAGGCTACCTCTGCAACAAAACTAAAACATTATCCAAAGTCCCATGGTTGTAAATAGTATTCTTGACATACTTTAGAGTACCATGTAAACACAATGATGGCGTGACAATGTTAATTATTCAGTAGCATTTGTATGTACTTAACACTATACCATTACTGAACCACAGTACCACCAGAACTTCTAATGAACCAACATTAGAGAATCAGTAAACAAACTCCAGCATAAACAACCGAAGCCTTGTGGAGAATCACCAGCTGTCCTATGACTTTCAAAACAGTGGGTTTTATTAAAAAGCGAGCATGTTCCAAAAACGTTTAAATTAAAGACAGTAATCTGGCATATTTTAAGACACAACCATCATTATGGCAGATCACGCATCTCAGTCACTATCGTTAGCGCGGAAGCTAACTCAACAGCCCACAACACTGCCGCTTAAAACAACACAAGAGCAAAACTTGCTGACTAAAATGCCAACCTAGAACCTAAACATCACCTGCACCACTGCTCTGCATCGACTCTTATGAATAATCGATTATAATAGCGAATAAACTACAAGCAAGCAAGCGTGCCGCTTCTTTTAGCTATTGTGTGATGCGCGCCCCCATTCAACGGGCGCCTCATGAGCGGCAGACCTTCTTATAATGTTTCCCGATCCACAGCCGAACTGCCTCCAACTGGGACACCGTTTCCGAGCTCTCCCAAAATTTGGAAGAAGGCCCTCCGTCTTTTTTCCGTCCGATCGAGGATCCGGCGCCCGCTTGGCCGGCCGATGGTCCTCCGGAGCCCGTTCCGCCCGCTGCAGTCGCCGCTGTCGCCATTGTTTCTTTATTAGCGAGAGGCTAGCCCGTAGAAAATGTTTTAAAAACAACACTGCGTCTGCGCAACGGTCGACGCACGAGTCGTTGGTTAAGGGAACTCTCGCGAGATGTCATTGTGTATAAACCAAACGAGATGTCAGAACATAAAATATACACTGCCAGCCAAACGTTTTTGAATATTTTGATTTTTAATGTTTTTAAAGAAGTCTCTTCTGCTCACTAATTATTATTATTTATTTATTAATTATTATTATTATTATTATTATATTTATTATTTGAAATCACAGATATAAATTATATTTTAAAACAAATATTTAAATAGAAAACAGTTATTTTAAACAATAAAACTATTTTAAAATGTTACTGTTTTTGCTGTACTTTGGATTAAATAAATACAGTCTTGGTGAGCAGAAGAGACTTCTTTAAAAAAACATAAAATCTTACTGTTCAAAAAATTTTGACTGGTAGTGTATGTATTTTTTCTGTCAGAAACGTCAGTTCTGTTAATGCATATAGAGGATAGATACAAAGAATATATTCTATTTTCTTCTTTAAATTATTAAATTAAATTATAATTTGGCAGAATTCATATTAGATAATAGAATTTGGATACAAAACATTTTAAATCTATGCAAATTAAATTTATAATTTTACCAAAATTGAATGCATATTATGCAAGTGAAGTTAGAGCCAGTAATCATTTTGTAATATCCAATAGCACAGGACAGACAGATTATAAGAGATTCAGGGAAAATAGTGCCATCTAGTGGTAACAATGTGTGGTAACTGCTCCCTTCCAATGTGTTAAGTATCTATACATCACCACTTCCATCCACAATATTGTTCTATTTACTTCTCTTTTACCTTGATTTATATGTCTCTTGTGCTCAGATTGACTAAAGACATTCTCTACCATATGACCATCACCAACAGAAACCCTGAGATGATTGACTGAGCTCAAGGAAATGACTACAGGAACCCACTATTATGTTGAATGAACTTGAACACACAAATATACATTTTAAAATGTCTAGATATTAACAAACTACAATCCAATCACTGCTAATTGGACATTATTAATGTCTTTTTAGGAAAAAAAAAAAAAACAACACAATAGTGCAGTTGATTGCTATACGTCTATTCAAGCTTGTTTGCTACTCTATCAGACTTGTGATTTTAAACATAACATCTATTCTTTCTCCAAATATGACACAATGCAACAGGCAGCATTCTGTTATTCTTGAACTAATCACATTGACTTGACAAAGCCATTAGGCTTATATTGTTATGTTATTATTGTATTAAAACCAAATTTCTCTAAATAATTATTCTTTTATTTTATAATTATGCTTTTAAAAGATTTGCATTCCAGGTCATCTTAGATCGTAAAACGTCTTGTAGAACTTAATCAGAAGCATCAGGATCGTTTATTCACGCAGAAAACAGTAGCCACAAACACTATTCACAATATTTTTGCTCTCTGAATATGAGCTTGATCAAGTTAAATCCATCTATCACAGTGAACTCATTCAGTGAACTCATTTTTGACGAAATGTGTAGTTACTTCGTTTTGCCTCTGTATGGCAGTGTAAGCATGAAAAACATCACCTTTAAACGTGTGATTAAAACGATTATTACATGAACTGTCTGCCTCATCCACCCTCAACCCTTTATCTAATAACAGTGCAAGATCACATACAGACAGACTACCTCGACAGGTTAGGGATTGCACCGTTATACTTTATATGGGATAGTACTGCTCATTTACTCCAAGAAATCCACAACGTCAACACATTTCCCAAAGAAAATGTATTGGACGAGTTTTAGAGATACAGTTTAACACAATTATTCTTACAGAACATGCATTTTTCTTCTTAAAATTAAACCGTCAGTTCTCTACATCTAACAAAGACATTTCAGTTTGAAACAGAAATCACAAATTTGTACTCATCAGACACAAAGGACAGTTTTCTACTGATTTCAATGACCTATTAACTGAATTTGAACTGTTTTGCGTCACATGTATGTTTTTGTTTAGTTTTAGTTTTGTTAGTTGTCCTTGTACCCGTGTTTGACGTAGTTTCCTTTGCTCCTTAATTCACTAGCTTGCTTACTTCGTTTCTCATTGGCATTGCTGGGTAGTAACTAGTAAATTTTTCATAGTTTAATAATTCCCTAATTCTTCTTTTTTTTCTTTTGAAAATTTCCTTTTAAAAATATGTGTGTAATATCACCTGTTTATACGCGAGAGCATGTCAGGGGAGGCGCGCTTATTATTGATAACTAAATTGAATCAGTACATTATAACGAAAACAATGCCTTAAAAATAAAAAGCCAGTTCTTAAACCCGTGAACCGGTTAGTGGTGCAGACAGCACGCAATCGTTTTATGCATAGGTGTAGAGCTTTGTTTTATTTTGCTACTGAAATTCTTAACTAAATACTTAACTAAATACCTAACTAAAATACATTTTTAATATTTCTATGTTTCCTATATTTCTATATTTCATATAGGCTTTTATGACTAAACTTTAAGTGGGAGCAGTTAAGAAAAAAAAACACATTGCAGTCAGCTGAGATGATGACCCACCAGGCTGGAGGAGATGGTCATCTACACACTAAAGGCTGGAGGAGATGGTCGACTTCACAGGACGCCACTTGGTGCCACAAACTGAATGTAACTTGTGTGTACACAGAAGAAAACTGACTGCTTTTCATGTCAGACATAAGGGAAATTCTCACTTCATTTTAAATACTTCTGTTAACTTCATGCACCTCAGATTGGATCTGCCTGCACAAACACTGTTTTATACAGCTGTTACAGGCACAAAATGATCCTTCATTAGTTTGTGGGGTCCTTTGGACACAGTATAACAATGATTGACTGCTTTGAGATTTCAACAGAGAAACCATTCAGTGTAAAAGTGTGTGACAGAATGTGTTCTACCTACAAGCACTATTAAGTATTTGACAGATCACTTCTAAGAATCCATGTAGAAAGGGTCATCAGAAATGTTTGGTAGAAGCATCAAATCATCATCATCATCATATTATTATTATTATTATTATTATTAATTTATTCAACTTTGTTTGTAGTACTGTGTCCACTTGAGAAAACAGTATGTTGATGTTCATCATCATTTTGAAGCTGATTTTTAACACAGTGTTGCATTTATAATAAAGTATGTATAATGACATTTTCATGAATGTGTTTTTGATTGTCTCTTTATCAGTACTTGTTATCAGCTGAATGAAGTACGGAAAATGTTGAACAAACAGGGTAAAGTTTAATGGTATCGACTCACATGACGTAATTACAATTGTGCAAATCATGTGTACAAATCAATGGTAGAAAAAAACAGAACATATAATCAAGTCCAAGTAAATAATATACGTTTTTATACCGTAAACAAGAGGTTGAACACCGGCAGCACTCAACTTTTTGCAGTCAGGTAACGTTAATATGGATCAGTGTTAACTGTTAATGATAAATTATACACATTACGTTCCTAAAACTTATGCTGAGATTATCTCGGTCCGATATCTACTTGGTTTGCTTGTGTTTCTCCAGTATGATGATTTAAACGGTCTTTACTTTACGGCTCTGTATCCACAGCCTAACCGTGTGTGTGTTGGTTTGTTGAATTTCTGACTCTGATAAATTAATTTACCCAACAGTACCAGTACGAATATCAATATGATGTAATAGAAGAATAATGTACACGTATATCACGTATATGGCATATATTTAATATTTCTGAAATAATTAGTATTCTTCATATTTCTTAATAGACTGGGTATTTAAAATGTAATTATTACATAGGTCCCAATGAAAATGTACTCGCAAAGTAAGATCTGGGGGTCGAACATGAGGACACTTAAAGTGAATCACGCACATGACAGAATGGGAGGTTTCTACGAAAGGGATTTCTACGTTAACAAGCCTTAAATCGAGGCTTCATCTGGCATGCCCTTAAACGCAAGCTCTGATGTCTCAGTTCAAATGTCATTTCACTAGCTGACAGTCATTCAAGATTTAGCGATCCAAATTGGCTAATGATGTGGGAACACAAATTCGAAAAGCATATGTTATGAACGTAATGACATCTCTCATAAAGGTGTGCAGCTGTCATCAACCCCGACATTTAAGCGTTTCTTGTGCTTCAGGTCACAGCTCATTCCCTTTGAAATACTGGAAAAATATATAGTAAAAAGTGATATCTGTAATATTAAAAAGTATATGTAGTACATGTTGTAGTGAAGTGAATAATATAATAAAATAGCAAGTACACCAGTACAATAACGTGAGTAATATAATTTAGTTTAGTTTATTTGGGCAATGCACATTAATAAACATGACAGTAAATGTGCCAGAATGAGCCTAAAAGGTTATTTTTCATCTGTAGACCCTTGACAGAATGTTAAAAAGTCACCATAAAAACAAAAACAGAGCATTTTCCACACACATTCACATCTACAAAGAAAAGGGAGTAAAAAGTAAAATACTGGAACAAAAAGAATACAAATACAAATACAAGAATATACAATAAAAATTATAACTGAAATACAAAAATAAGTAGTTATCTAGACAAAATAAAATGTAAGGAAAAGGAGAGAGATGGCGATTGAAGAAAGCAACACTGCCAAGAGCAATTAATGCAATGAAGTCTACTGATGTTGACAGATTTATAAGAGCAAACATTATATGTATAATGCCATAATAAATAAATGAATAATAGCAAGCAGAATATGCAATATATAGAGAATAATACAGAATATGAAAAATAAATGAATAGTAAATTATAAAGTAAATTAAATTATAGTGAAAAGTACAGTTTAATAATAGTATTATTTGTGTAAAAATTACAATTGGTACTGACTTGAATAAGATATTTCACATAAAAGACAATTACATATGGTCCACAAGAGAAAAAAATAGTTTATAACAATCACCCTGTTCAAAAATTTACATACACTTGATTCTTAATACTGAGTTGTTACCTGAATGATCCACAGCTGTTTTTTTTTTTTGTTTTGTTTTGTTTTGTTTTATGATAGTTGTTCATGAGTCCCTTGTTTGTCTTGAACAGTTAAACTGCCCGCTGTTCTTCAGAAAAATCCTTCAGCTCCCACAAATTTTTTAGTTTTCCAGCATTTTTGTGAATTTGAACCCTTTCCAACAATGACTGTATGATTTTGAGATCCATCTGTTCACACTGAAGACAACTGAGGGACTCATATGCAACCATTACAGAAGATTTATACACTTACTGATGCTCCAGAAGAGAAAAAGATGCATTAAGAGCTGGGGGTGAAAACTTTTGAACAGAATAGCGATGTGTACATTTTTTTTTTATTTAGCACTGCCCTTCAGAAGCTACAGAAGATACTTGATTTTTTACCCAGAAGACAAGATCAGTTAAATTTACCCTAATCATCAAATTCCAAAACAAACTGTGCAGTTTTTTTAAAATGCAGTCTAAAGTATTGTGATTGACTGAATAATTTAAATATTTGACAAAAACGACAGAAACATTTACTAAGGTAATATTATTAAATAATATTGTTATAAAATTGTCCTTACAAAGGTAAAAAAAAATGCTCCTGGAAGTCTATTCCTCTAAATCCTATTGCTCACTGTACATATTGTGCTCGTAACACAATTTAGTTTATGATATAAACTACAATATAAGTTAAAACTTCATTAAAAAATTTAATGATTCCTTATAAAGTCTCAGCTTTCACAGCTGACTAGCGATATATTGCTAGCTATAAATAATCTGTTACTGGTGGTCAATTAAGTTGTCAACATAACGGTAAAAATGACCAAAAAACACATAGAAACAGATGTTCAGTCTTACCTATAAAATATAACACCCCGAGATCTGTTTTCATTCTTGTGCAATGGTTTGTAGATGCCCAAGCTGCAGGTATCTTTTCTCATGTACCAATATGAGAGTTACGGATAGTTGCCCGGAGCAATATGGCGGCGACATTGAGCGGCCAATGAGGCGTCCAGGTATTTATATATGCCTATGGTCAAAATCAGCTCTGCAGAAATCAGCCCATTCTGTTGCATGTTCCTTTAAATGTAAATGAGCTCTGCTCACCCCGCCCCTCTCTTCTGTGGAGTGACGAGCCATGCTCTGTTTTCTTTAGCTGCATTTAGCCGCCTTTAGCCGCTAAACTTGCTAACTAGCACGTTATTAGGAAAGGCGATCGATTCATAAAAAAACCCTTATACTCACTTTTGCTGTAAGTGAACCTGGATCACGAATGATTTGCACGAACATAGATGAATATATGTGAGGCGCATTCCCTTCACAAACAAATGTAATCCACTGCATCTTCAGCGGCTCAGATGTCGGGAGTAAATGACAACCACTATGTTCATTTTTACATCCAACAACATAACACCTCAATCACTTAGGAGCCATTTTTTTCTACGTCCCTGCTCCGGCATGGCAACAATGGCAGTCGAAATGTTACTGCTCATTCAGGGCGGGTCTAAGGTAAGATGCCAGTGTCAGTCAAACTATTGTGGGAGCGGCTTCTGTCTGTGTGACGTCACACAGACAAGAAGCTGAGAATGGCTTGATTTGAGAATGGCTTGATTTGAAAAAGGGGAAATTATTTTTACAGATTAATTAAAAACCACTGGGTGACTTTTTGTCATTATACTGCCAATACACATCAATGTTCAAACAGCATGTAAAAGTGAACTTTGTATCCGATGACCACGCTAAATGTTACAAATGCGATGAAGCACATTTATCTAAGATGACCTATTTAGATAAAACATCCAAGCCATGTATTTATAGCTGGCCCACTAATATTTTGGATGAACACTTTTTGCCCAGAGTGACCTTCATCTTGTATATGAGAAAAAAAAAAACATTTTGTAAATTGTAAAATACAGGTGAGTGCATTGCTTGTTTAAATGAATGTCGGTTATGTTTACATATGCATGCTATAATTTTAATTCCATAATTGTCTTAATTTCCTATTGAATTCAATTATAGGATAAGAAAGTACAAGTTTTGGCACAAATGTTAAAACAAACTTGCAAAGTCAATCCATTATAAAATCAGATTATGAACAAAACTGACAATGCTTACCAGATTTTTATAACCTTGCTTACACGTGTAGGATAATGGAAATGCACGTTTTACAAACTTTGGATTTTGGTGATGCCTTATTTTACAGACTCAACTGCAGCTAAAGGTACTGTTCAACATTACCCAGATATTTTTAATTATACATTAACACTCGGAGCAAGCTGTCATCCATTGATTTAAATGTTTTAAATTTTTGCATGTTACTTTCTAACATTTTTAAACAACTGTTAATTGTTGTTTCATGAATTTATTCCTAATTTGTTTACATTTTTCTGAAAATGCCTTATTCAGCTTATAACAGCAATATTTCATGGAAGATGGTTTTATATAACATTTCATTATTATATTTTAAAATACTCAGTATAGGGGAATATTGTCCCATGGACTTTGTCTTGAACAGGTTTTTCTCCTTGGCAATAATGGTGGATTGTTCTTTATTAAAGCTATAAACTTATTAACTTTATTGTCAAATATATAAATAAATAAAACAAACAAACCCTGTTAAATAATCACTGTCAAAAAACACAATATTGACAAATGTTCTTTTTATTTTGACTTATTCATATACTTTACATTTATATTCATTTATATTTACCAATTTCAGCCAGAAATCTTGCTTTATATGGCAAGGCCACACAATCAGACCTGGTCGGGAATCCTTGGTCAGCAGATGGCCATGCCAGCAATGCTATTGATGGAAATCGTGACCCATATTATGAACATGGATCATGTACTGCTACTGAATGGCAAACTGACCCATGGTGGAGGTTAGATTTACTAAACGAGTACGTAGTGACCTCCATAACTATCACCAACCGAAAAGAGTGCTGTCCTGAAAGACTTGATGGAGCCGAGATACACATTGGAAACTCTCTGCTGAACAACGGCAACAGCAACCCATTGTAAGAAAACTACAAATCTGTTTAAAAAGGCTCTCTTAAAGACCAATGTGATGAGATTAAATACACACAATCACATACTGTGCTGTGATTTCTGTACAGGGCTGGAAAGATTTCATCCATTCCAGGTGGGAGATCCCTCACTTTCAAATGGAAGAAAGGCATTTCAGGCCGTTACATCAATGTGGTCATACCTGGATCTAATCGCCTTCTTACCCTCTGTGAGGTTGAGGTTTACGGTTATCCAGCTCCTGATGGTGAGAATATGAACATTTATGATCAGGATTTGAACAGTGTGGCTCTGATAAAAGTAATTAATCAAAAAAGACAAAAAAATTCAAAAACAGCAGATTTTCAATAAAGCAACAATGTTGTTGTGCTATATTTCATTTGTAGACTATAAGACAAGTTCTTTGTTCAAAACTATGAATTCACTTGGATCTGTTGTTGTAGGTGAAAATGTGGCTTTAAAAGGGAAAGCTACACAGATTACCCTCTATGGAAACAATCTTGCATCCAATGCCATTGATGGGAACAAAGATGGTGATTGCAAACATGGATCCTGTTCCCACACGGAAAAATCTCTCAATCCCTGGTGGAGACTGGACCTACTGAAAAGGCACAAAGTGTTTTCAGTGGTAATAACAAACAGAGCAGGTAGTGTTTTTCAAAGATTGAATGGGGCAGAAATTAGAATTGGAAACAGTCTGGACAACAATGGCAATAACAATCCCAGGTAAATGAATTATTTTTTTTTCTTTAAATTAGGGCTGTCAACGATTAATTGCGATTAATCGCATACAAAATAAAAGTTTGAGTTTGCCTAATATATGTGTGTATAATGTGTATAATTATTATGTATATATAAATACAAACACATTCATGTATATATTTAACAAATATTTACAAGCATATGTATTTATTATAATTTTTATATAATTTATATTATATATAAATAAAATCATTTTGTATATTAATAACATATTTCTCATATATATACACATTAATTTGTGTGTATTTATATATACATAATAATTGCACACAGTACACACACATATTAGGCAAACTTCAACTTTTAATTTGTATGCAATTAATCGCGATTAATCGTTGACAGTCCTACTTTAAATACATTGAATTTTTTCTGCAGTATGAGAATCACAGTGCTAAAAGAGTAACATAACTTAGTTACAAATGGGTACAGTATTGTTTATTGTTTTTAAATTGTTTATCTCATCTACTTGCAGTGTAGCTGCTGGGTTTTGCTTTGGATATGGATGGTAGTTCAGAATTTGATCAGATGCTTAACTCACTCTTTCTTCAGGTGTGCTGTGATCTCTTCCATTCCTGCTGGTTTTTCTACCACCTTTGAATGTGATGGGATGGAAGGACATTACATTAATGTTGTTATTCCAGGACGGGAAGAATATCTTACATTCTCTGAGGTTGAAGTTTTTGGATCACCACTGGATTGAAAAGCACTTAAAAAATAATTAACCTGTAATAATTTTCATGCTCCACATGAAGTAACTGAATTAAATAACAGGATCGACATGGAAAAAAGTACATATTGGATTCTGTAGGGCTTTTTCTTTTAAACCTACAGCAACTCACTCTAGGCTAATATGTTGAATGTACATAAAACATATAACATATGTACACATATAAATTTAAAAATGTCTAGCTGTTAACAAACTACATTCCAATCACTGTTAATTGGACATTATTCATGCCTTTTTGAGAAAAAGAAAAAAAAAAACCAATAATGCAGCAAAACGTCATATGATTACTAAACATATACGTCTATTCAAGCTTGTTTGCTATTCCATCAGACTTGTGTTTTTAAGCATATCATCTTTTATCATTTTTTTCCAAATATGACACAATGCAACAGGGAGCATTCTGTTATTCCTGAGCTAATGATATTGATAGAGCCATTATAGGGTTGTGTTATTTTATTTTTAAACTAAATTATGCTTTTATGTTATGATTATGCTTTTAAAAGATTCCCAGCATTCCAGGTCATCGAAGATTGTAAAATGTCTTGTAGAACTTAATCAGAACGCATCAGGATTGTTTATTCACACAGTAAACAGTAACCACAAACACTACTCACAATATTTTAGCTCTTTAAATATGAGCTTGATCTAGTCAAATCCATCTATCACAAGTCATTTTACTGTATGTTCTGTGATAATAAGATATTTTCAGTAAAAAAGTACACTCATTTTGGACGATAGGTGTAGTTACTTCGTTTAACATGTAATTAGTTTTTTTCAATTGCTAACAAGCATTTACCAATACTTAAAGTACCTTTTCTAAACTCTTAACACAGCAACACACCATCACACAGATAGCCAAATAATTCATTTTGTGGCCAAAACCATATTTTGTTAAATACAAACTCTACGTTTCAAAGTGCTGAATACCCTTTTCTACACATACTAACTCTTTCAAAACACAGCAAACCCAATTCAAAATTGAGTCATTCAGTCAAAACATTAGCACTAGTTTCTATACAACAGAAACATATCGTCAATCATAGCACAGTGACTGTAAAAATACTAACAGTTGATGGCTTTACAAAAACTGCATTGCTTGCATGTTTCAGTTCTACCTGCATATAATAGACAATATACAAATTCATATTTTCCTGTAATTTAGCCTTCAGTTTACCTTCAACTGAAACCCATTTAACATTTTTAAGCGTTGAATGTGTTGGTTCTTGGCAACATACTACTGAATGAGTCATTACTTTATAGAATGTACAAGAGAAAAAAATAGGGTCCCCTATGCATAAATTTAACTGGAACCTTGACTGCAATTGCTTTTCCAGTGGGTGGAGGTTTCATTTGGATGGTGCCTCCATGATGCCAGTGATAAAAAAAAAAATCCAACATAGATGGCCTTTGGTTACTATGCAAACTTGTTTCTGCCAAATAAATAAATAAAATAAAAACAGTAATCTTTTGATCTCACAGTTCAGACTTCTACTGGAATTGTGAGTTTACATCTTGCAATTCAGACTTTATCAGAATTGTGGGATACTGTATATTCACAATTGCAAAAAAAAAAAAAAAAAAAAAAAAAAAAAAAAAAAAAAATAATAATAATAATAAAAAAATCAGAATTGTGAGATACAAAAGTCAAATTACCCTTTACCCTTTATATCCCATGGCATAAATAAGCTTTCATAGGTTTCACATGTGGAAAGGGGAAAAAAACAAAAACAAAACAAAACAAATGAACATAAAAATGCACAGTCCAACACATTCTTACTCCTCTCCCTAACCTCTTCTCACATTTTTCTGAACCAACTACTCCTCTCCCTCTGCCAGGCATTATTTTTTTCTCTCTCTTAGATTTTTTGTGTTGTTCTGCATCCACAAAACCAAATCGAAGAGGTCTTTTTTACTCTATGTTGTTGATGTAATGGAACGAGCTTCAACACCTGATTATTCCTCAAACTGAGAATGGAATCAGCTTTTATAAATATTTCAGTGATCTTGTTACTTAAAAGTGCTTATACAGTATTATATATAGAAAGAATTTTTTCAATACTTTTGAGCTGTTGTTGCAGAAGTAGAAGCTTTATACTGTATTTAAGGTTTGGAACATTAGGTCTTCATTTCTGGCATGCTGTGCATTTGTAAATAAGCATTGATTTTGGTTTTGGGTAAGCTTGTATGAAAAGAAAATGTATGCATTTTAGAAACATGATAATTGATTGCATATTGTGTGAAAACAACACAAATTGTGTTAACGGTAGTCACAACACCATTGTGCTTTTATCAGTGCATCTGATTGTGCTGTTATCAGTTCCCCCTCAGTCGTACACTACAACGTTACGTCAATACTGATGTATTTGGGGTCTCATTTGGGAGCCCAATCACCTCTGAGCTTAAGAAAACAGGCCAATGAACATTGGCGAGTGGAATTTGCATGCCAAGCCACTCCCCCGTACACACGGGTATATAAGATGGCGGTGTGCGTCCACTCCTTCAGATTTTTGCTTCGGAGCTGATCGCTTTGTGAGCTGCTTCTACAAAGAAAAAGGAAAACTTTAATCGCTGCAGAAGTTTCTCGGCTTTGTGGAACATCCCTCCTTTGCATTTCAGTGGAGAGATCGCCCTGCTGTGCTAATAATGCTAAAAGTGCTGCGGTCCTCCCCTGGGCAATCCAGCCTAAACGAGCAATTTTCCTACAGCATACACGATCATTGAGAGTGTCTTTTTCAAGACGCGTTCTGATCGTGTGCTTTTAGGGAGTGATAGTTTACTTATTTCCTCATGACGGTCACCATCGCTGTCTCACAGGTCTGGGATGTAAACAAATGCATGCTGAGATGGCCTTTGTGGATGGGTTATGCCCGCGCTGCGTGGGCATGCCCATTATTACGCTCGGTCACAGCTTACATTTAATATGTAAGCCGCCTTTGTGTTCTACCCTTTCCAGTTTCGTGGGTTGTTAGACTCCCGAGGCTGAATTGGCTGGAAGCATGGGAGACCTGAGGATAGTCTGGATTGCTCCACCGGGTCAGTCCCCACGGAGGTCCGGCTCCTCTCAGCGTACTACTGTCGAGTTTCTGAATGCTGATGTACGGTTCGTCCTAGCATGAGCCTTACGTCTCGTTTAGTGCTCATGA
The DNA here is from genome assembly GCF_022985175.1 of Labeo rohita. Taxonomy (NCBI): domain Eukaryota; kingdom Metazoa; phylum Chordata; class Actinopteri; order Cypriniformes; family Cyprinidae; genus Labeo; species Labeo rohita. The sequence continues at coordinate 8,045,789 of NC_066884.1, read as the reverse complement.
GGAAGTTAAGATGTCTATCGCCGCATCAGTGGAGGGGCTATCGTCTTCTGACGCCGAAGATTCTGCTGAGCAGCTCCCTGTTGTGGTAGCTGCACAGTCGGAGTCTGAGGCTAAGTTGACGGCCATGTTCCTCCGGGCAGCCTCGACTGCCTGGCTGGAGGTTGGGTTCCCCACCTTCCCCTGGCCGTTCGCGGTCTGACGATTGGTTTCCAGCGTTGGACGCGGATGTGGCTGTCCGTGCTTCCCGCCTTAGCCTGTAAGTGTCTGCCAGCCCTGGCTGTAAAGCGGGGCTCACAGTGCTTCAGGCCATGCCACCTCCGCCCTGCATGCTATGGCCCTCCTGCATTATTTCAGGCCATAATTCTAACGTGCACGAGGGTAGTTCTGACTCGAGGTTGATGCAGGACCTGCGTACGGTGACTGAAAAGTCTCGGTGCAGTCCCTCGGTCAGATGATGTCCATTTTTGTGGCCCAAAAGTGCTATTCTGGCTGAACCTAGTGGAAATGTGTTACACCAACAAAGCTCGCTTTCTTGGTGTTCTGTCTCTCAGGCCAGCCTCTTCAGCGACACTGTCCAGGACTATCCCAGTGGTCTTGAGCAGTTCACACGCAGAAAAGAGTGCCCGTGGAAGGGCCGCGTTTCCTCTGCCTGTCGCCTGCCATTGGGTTGCTTTGCATGAAAGCGGAGCTTCCTGAAAGCAGACTACCCGAGGACCTGAGCTGGGGTTGCAGGACGCATCGCTTCCTCGCATTCTAGTAGCGACTACGCGGGATCGTGTATCAAAGGTAAGCGCTGCCTCAGCAGCCTGGCACTACTTCGGGATGCTTGCTTCCTGGGTTGAGCCTTACAAAAAAAAAAAAAAAATGTTTTTAATTTTCAGCACCAGGGTTGGGCTACAGTCGACTCAGCGAAGCTCAGGTAAACCTGTCTTGCTTCCTTCGAGTCCTCCCTCTGCCAGCTTCTTCCTGTCTGAGTGGAAATGGCAGGGACCTGGGGTCTCCTCAAGTACACCTTCCCCAGTGAGTCTCCTTGCACAAACCTGTGCGAGATCGGGGAGAAGGAGGAGCAGGTTCTGCTTGTGCGTCTTACTGACCCACCCCGAACCTGGTATGCTGACACTTCGGCTCCTCGTAACAATCCTCCCTAGCTGACACAATCTGGCACCCGCATCCCGATCTATGGATCTGCATGTCTAGCTCCTGGATGGGATGCGGTTGACCTCGCTGGCCTTTTCAATAGGCCGTGGTAAACTTTACCACTCAGGCTCGAGACCCCTCTATAAGGCTGCCCTATGCTCTGAGGTGAGGTTGTTTCGTTGTATGGTGTTCCTCTCACCAAAAGGACCCCCTCAGGTGCTCGGTCAGAGTTGCGCTTTCCTTTCTGCAGGAGAAGTTGGAGCAAAGGATGTTCCATCCACTTTGAATGTGTTTGTTACGGCTATCACAGTAAAAAAAAAAAAAAAAAAAAAAAAAAAAATGCTGTGCATGGTCGTCCCTAGGGAAGCATCACCTGTCTGTCAGGTTCCTGAAGGGTGCAGGAGGATAAGTCCTCCTAGGCCGCACCTCATCCCATCTTGAGGATCTCCCCGTCGCCCCTCTAGGCCAACGCGGAGCTCCCCTTAAGCCCCTTAAGATTCAGTCGAGCTAAAATCCTGGTCATTCTGACCTTGCTCCTGATCACGCTCGCTTCTATCAAGAGGGTATGGACCTGCACGCATTCTCAACCAATGTATCGTGCCTTGAATTTTGTGCCGGCTATTCTCACATGACCTTGAGATCCCGGCCCGGTTATGTGTCCAAGGTTCTCACCTGAACTCGGCTCTCACCTCCGAGTTCGGTTAAGGAACCTGCAAGCACTGCCCTGAAGGAGGCAGACCTGGCCTTAACTTTGCTTTGCCCCGTTTGTGCCATGCACGTTTACGAGGACCGCACCGGAACTTAGATGCTCCGAGCAGCTCTTGTTTGCTTATGGGTCAGCAGATGGGGAATGCTGCCCTTGAGCAGAGGTTGGCCCATTGGGTGGTAGGTGCCTCACCTCGGCTTCTTAGTGCCAAGGTGAGCTGTGTCCCCTAAGAGTCGAGTCCACTCTACAAAGAGTTACTCCTCCTAGGTGTGGTGCACAGCGCCTCTCTAGCAGACATATTAGAAGCTGCAGGCCAGGCAACACCCATCACCTGCGCAGGATTCTTTTTCCTGCGCTGAGCCGTTCCTCCCGTGTGTTGTGCGACTTCAGATAATTTGCAGGAGGATGGCTCGGTGTCAGCTTGCTGCGCCATTCCTTACGGATCCGTGCGCTTTCTCCCAGTTGTTCCCTTCAGGGAACTCTGGGTCCTCCATTGCCCCGCAGTCTGGATTAGGACGGAGTAGTCCATGATTGTGCTCTGACAGGGGGTCTCCTTCGCCCCCTGGAGGTTGTGGCATAATATCTCAGTATTTTTTCTCCACGGTTTATCCCACCGTGTTTCCCCTAGTATCTTAACAGATATTTATTTTACCCAGTTCCCACATGGCTTAAAATTTGTCATTGTGCTCCGCCCCCCCCAACGGTTGCTTCAGATACCTGGCACCACCGGTGGGCCATTATCTGGCTTACAGGGCGTTGGGAAGGTTACGTGTTGAGCTTCATTTGTCCTTCCATGCTTGCCTGCCAGCATCTGTTTCTCAACGATGTAACTCGGTTCAGGATTGTGGCGTTTTCCAGAGGAGACCCCAAATACATCAGTATTGATGTAATGTTGTAGTGTACGACTGAGGGGGAATGTCTAGGTTACATCTGTAACCCTCGTTCCCTGAAGGAGGGAACGGAGATGTTATGTCCTCCTGCCACAATCCTGAACTGCGCTGAATGCCGGGTTGCGTCTCGGCTTCTCAGCATAAACCTGAATGAGTGGATGCACGCCGCCATCTTATATACCCGTGTGTACGGGGGAGTGGCTTGGCATGCAAATTCCACTCGCCAATGCTCATTGGCCTGTTTTCTTAAGCTCAGAGGTGATTGGGCTCCCAAGTGAGACCCCAGATACGTCAGTATTGACGTAACGTCTCCATTCCTTCCTTCAGGGAACAAGGGTTACATATGTAACCTAGACGTTTTGAAAGCAGTTTGTTAGCATTTGAAAAATGTGCTGAAAATGCATAGTGTTTTTCAGGTTGTGAGTATAATTGACAAAATTCTTTGTGGATTTTAAAAAATGTAGTCATTGCATGCATTTTGTCTGAAAGAAATGAAAAATGATTCACAGTTTGGTCTGCATACACTGTAAAAAATAAAAAACACAATTTGTCAGCTTAAAATAATTTGTTACCTTGCTGCCTTAAAATTTTAAGTTCAGTCAACTAAAATAAGTTTAGTCAATTTGAAATGTTAAGTTGTACTAAGTAACAACTTAGATATGTGTGTTTGCTAAACTTAACAGATGGGTAAGTAATCCAGCTGCCTCAATTTTAAGTTGATTCAACTCAAATATCTAAGTTGTCACTTAGTATAATTTAACATTTCAAGTTGAATAAACTTTTTTTGAGTTGACCGAATTTAAAAATTGTAAGGCAGCCAAATTATTTTAAGTTGACTCAACAAATTGTTTTTTACAGTGTAGACTTCTGTATCACTGAATGTGTGAACAGTTTTGAAAATGTGGCTTCAGTATTGAACAATGCTTGTTAGCATCACAGGTATAAACTTGTAAAGAGCCACATACTCTGTTACTTAGTTTATTAAACAATGTCATTAATTCTTTGCTATTATTATAGTATACTTGACAAAATATGTTTCCATGTGCATGATGTCATAGCTTAACACTTAATTACCTATTAATTGAATTTAGTTCATCCAATTAGATCCAATTCTGTTAAAGTTGGACAACAACTATAAAGGCACATTTTCCCAAAAGGACTGTATCTTGAACTGTTTTGCGTCACATGTCATTTTTGTTTGGTTTTGGTTTTGTTAGTTGTACTTGTACAACACTACAGGACAACAAGCACAATTATCAAGTTACATCAAACTCAACAAACAAACCCTGGTGAAGCACATTTATCTAAGATGACCTATTTAGATAAAACATCCAAGCCATGTACATATAGCTGGCCCACTGATATTTATGATGAACACTTTTTTCCCAGAGTGACCTTCATGTTGTCTATGAGAAAAAAACCCTAATAATTTTTTTCAAAAATAAAATACAGGTGAGTGAGTTGCTTGTTTAAATGAATGTCGGTTATGTTTACATGTGCATGCTATCATTTTAATTCCATTCTTGTCTTAATTTCCTACTGAAATCAATTACAGGATAAGAAAGTATGTTTTCTGATAAATATTAAAACAAACACGCAAAGTCAATCCATTATAAAATCTGATTATGAATAGAATTAACAATGCTTACCAGATTTTTATAACCTTGCTTATTTTACTTCTCACATGTAGCACAATGGAAATGCACATGTTTTTCCTACTTTGGATTTTTTTGATGCCTTATTTTACAGACTCAACTGCAGCTAAAGGTACAGTTCAAAATTACCCAAATATTTTTAATTATACATTAACACTTAAAATACATTTTACTGCAAATCACATTTTTATCAGTGCAAGTTGTCACACTTTGTTTTACATTTTCACATGCTACTTTCTAACATTTTTAAACAATTCTTCATTGTTAATTGTTGTTTTATAAATTTATTCATAATTTGTTTACATTTTTCTGAAAATGCCTTATTCATATTATAACAGTAATATTTAGTGGAAGATGGTTTTATATAACGTTTCATTATTATTTTTTAAATACTCAGTATAGGGGAATATTGTCTTGAGCAGGTTTTTCTCTTTGGCAATAATGGTGGATTGTTGTTATTTGTAGCTATAAACTATAAACTGTCAAATATATTAATAGACAAACAAACCCTGTTAAATAATCACTGTCAAAAATGCTATATAATATTGACAAATGCCTTTTTTATTTTGACTCATTTATATACTTTCTTTATTATATAATATACTTGTTTTTATACATATATTTATCAATTTCAGCCAGAAATCTTGCTTTATATGGCAAGGCCACACAATCAGACCTGGTCGGGAATCCTTGGTCAGCAGATGGCCATGCCAGCAATGCTATTGATGGAAATCGTGACCCATATTATGAACATGGATCATGTACTGCTACTGAATGGCAAACTGACCCATGGTGGAGGTTAGATTTACTAAACGAGTACATAGTGACCTCCATAACTATCACCAACCGAAAAGAGTGCTGTCCTGAAAGACTTGATGGAGCCGAGATACACATTGGAAACTCTCTGCTGAACAACGGCAACAGCAACCCATTGTAAGAAAACTACAAATCTGTTTAAAAAGGCTCTCTTAAAGACCAATGTGATGAGATTAAATACACACAATCACATACTGTGCTGTGATTTCTGTACAGGGCTGGAAAGATTTCATCCATTCCAGGTGGGAGATCCCTCACTTTCAAATGGAAGAAAGGCATTTCAGGCCGTTACATCAATGTGGTCATACCTGGATCTAATCGCCTTCTTACCCTCTGTGAGGTTGAGGTTTACGGTTATCCAGCTCCTGATGGTGAGAATTTATGATCAGGATATGAACAGTGTAGCTCTGATAATAGTTAATTTTAACTTTAGATTGAACAATGTTGTGGTCCAATATTGAATTTCTAGACTGTACGTTCTTTATTCAAAAGCTATGAATTCACTTGGATCTGTTGTTGTAGGTGAAAATGTGGCTTTAAAAGGGAAAGCTACACAGATTTCCCTCTATGGAAACGGCTTTGCATTCAGTGCCATTGATGGAAACAAAGATAGTGTTTACACTCATGGATCATGTACCCACACCGAAAAAGCTCTCAATGCCTGGTGGAGACTAGACCTACTGAAAAGGCACAAAGTGTTTTCAGTGGTAATAACAAACACACTGGACAATATTCCTGAAAGACTGAATGGGGCAGAAATCAGAATTGGAAACAGTCTGGACAACAACGGCAATGACAATCCCAGGTAAATAAATTCAGCTCTAAATCTCTTTATTTTTCTTTAAAAACATTTAGAAATTACTGCAGTATGAGAATTAGTACAACGCTAAAAAAGTAACATGTAACGTTGGTTGATGGTTACAAATAGGTACAATATTGTGTTATTGTTTTTAATCTCATCACTTGTATTTAATTACGTTAACTTTCTTTTACATTTCTTAAGATGCCTAACTCTCCTTTTCTTCAGGTGTGCTGTGATCTCTTCCATTCCTCCTGGTGTTTCCACCACCTTTGAATGTGATGGGATGGAAGGACGTTACGTTAATGTTGTTATTCCAGGACGGGAAGAATATCTTACACTGTGTGAGGTCGAAGTGTACGGATCAGCACTAGACTGAGAAGCACTAATAAACCTATTAGTGTAAACTAATGCTTCACCCAAAAATATAAAAATATACTTCTTAAGTAATCCAAACATCCAGTCCACCAGCTAACATCTTGTGACGTAAAAAGCTGCATTTTTGTAACATACAAAGGATGGATACAGTTATTCGCATTCGGAGTGTAATCTATTTTTCCTCTCAAACCTATATACAAATCATAATATTTACATTAAAATATGATTTGGCAGAACTCGTACTCCTGTTAATACAAAACATTTTTAAATTAATGCAAATTAAAATTGTAATCTAAACAAAATTTAATGCACATTATGCAAGTGAAGTTAGAGCCAGTAATCACTGGATTTCTAATAGCGCAAAACAGACAGATTATTACAGATTCAAAGGAAATAGTGCTATCTAGTGGTAACACTGTGTGGTAACGGTTACCTTGACTTCCTCTAGTCTTCTACATGAATATTGCATATTCAAGGTTTTAATAATAATAATAATTTAAGGTTTCTATACATCACGACATCCTCCCACAATAAACTATTTACTCAGACTGGCAAAGATATACTCTACCATATAATGACCATCACCAACAGAAACCCTGAGATGATTGATTGAGCTCAAGAAAATGACTACAGCAACCCACTGTAGGCAAATATGTTGAATGAATGAACATAAAACATAACATATACACACACATAAATTCAAAAAGATCTAGCTGTTAAGAAACTACATTCCTATCACTGTTTGAGAAAAAACAACAACACAATAATACAGCAAAACGTCCTATGATTAGTAAACATTAAAGTCTATTCAAGCTTGTATGCTGTTCCATCAGACTTGTGTTTTCAAGCATATCATCTTTTATCCTTTTCTAAAATATGACACATGGCATCGGGCAGCATTCTGTTATTCTTGAGCTAATCTTATTGAATTGCAGAGCCATTATAGTGTTCTGATATTATTTTATTTAAACTAAATTTCTCAGAATAATTATGCTTTTATTTTATGATTATGCTTTAAAACGATTCCCAGCATTCCAGATCATCGAAGATCGTAAAATGTCTTGTACTTAATCAGAACGCATCAGGATTGTTTATTCACACAGTAGACAGCAACCACAAACACTTATTTCTGCAACTGCTCTCTTAATACGAACACAATGAAGTCAAACCCATCGATCACAGACCGTATTTTATAAAAGACCCGATTTTCAGCCGTTCAGTCGCTTTTGACAAAATGTGTAATTACTTGGTTTTGCCTATGTATGGCAGTGTAGGCATAAAATACATCACCATTAACCCTCTGGGGTTCTTCGGTCACTTCTGACCGGAATTTTTTAAATAAAAAAAAATTTAAAATCGTAGCTTCATCGGAATGGTACGAAACTTTTATGGTACTTGGTATATGAACACACAAAAAAATTGGGGACAGGATTTGAAAAGTCTAAGTGGTCATAAAAAAATAGCCACACTCAGGGCCTTCGGGTCAAAATGACCGGCCATAGGAAATGAATGGGAAATTGGCAAAAATATGAAAAGAGTTTTTTTGTGCATACAATCTACAAATCAGCCACAATCCAGAAAAAAAGCACACAACAGTGAAGGGGTGACTCTCTAAAACATCAGTAGTGCAAAACACTACAATACACTCACACACACACACACACACACACACACACACACACACAAATGAACGTGTGTCATTTCAAAAGCTAATTTTGGGAAATGTATGAAATAGAAGCAATCAATGTAAGAAATAAAGTGCACAGCAATGAAAGCATGTAAGCCATCAAGGTTGCAAAATAGACACACACACACACACACACACACACACACATATAGGGAAATATGAGACTGGTGAGACTGTAACAGAGAAATGTGAGAATATGTGAAACAAAATCAATGAATCAAATAAAAGGGAGACATTGGATCCAAAATGCAAAAGTCACACACCATGTCTCTCTCTTGAACACACACACACACACACAGGGAAATATGAGACTGTAACAGAAGAGTTATTGTTCATTGAATTTTACAAAAAATAATTTTAATGAAATGTTCAAAATAAAAAAATTGTTATGACTGAAAGAATTGCATTTTTATTAAGTTAGAATTAAAACAATGGGTAACAAAATGCTTTCCACTGGTTCTCTTTCTAATGCAATGTTCAGGTTTGACTGTATTATAAAGTAAAACTGGCGCTTCAAATTACCAGTTAAACCAATCAAACAAACAAAAAACTTGGCAAATAATAAAAAAAATAGTCTTTGATAATCTCATATGATATATTAAAATCCACAACCTGAAAAGGCAAAGGCAAATATGTGCAAAAACAACTAGAATTCACAAGCCCTTCTACAGAGAGCAGTACATTCATCTAGTGGTTAAAATATGATATTGCTTGATAATTATGCTCACTACACCACCAGATGGCACCAATCCGACTTCAAAAAATTGTTTTCTATAGGCCAGGTCTCTACTTTAAACTGAAATACAGCATTAATTAAAAAAATAATAAAAATTATATATATATAAAAATGTTCTATTATATTCAAAGGGAAAAAATAGATCATAATTATTGCATAAATATTAATTATTATCATAAAATTCTCTCAAAACACCACAGAAAAAAAGAAAAAAATATTATTGAACAAAAATACATTTGATTGATTTTACTGAAAAAAAAAAAATAATGATTTCAGGGGTCCAGTCACTTTTGACCATGAAGGTCCTGAGTGTGACTGGAAAACGAAGAACCCCAGAGGGTTAAATGTGCCTCTACCTCTCAACTGTGACTTCTGTTTCTATTGACACTACAAGGTCACCTACAGACAAGGGGGTGAGTAAATTATCTGTAAATTGTTGTTCTGGGAGTAAACTTCGCCTTTAAGAGGGTAAGTAGTGGCCTACCTTTGATTAACTGATCATCAACAACTGTGCGCACCTCTATAACAGCACAAGTTTTGGCAGTTTGCTGGTCTGGAGCCTTCAGGTGTGTGTTACAGTTTTTCTCGATTGCTAAAACACTATAACCAATCTTTTGAACTAAAATTTCAAAACCATAATGCCATTTTTCAAAAAGCACACCCATTTCCCTGAACTATAAACACTATTCCCCTGCTTTAACACATGAGTCAGATTTGGTGAACTGTTACTGCAAAACTCTACACACAAATCCCTACATTTCTCAGTGCTTACACCATGTGATCATTTAGAAAGCACTAGCATTCAATATTGTTCACTCGAGTCTGCAAAGTTTGAGCTCAATTAGCACACAATTAACCAAGTGGAAACACTAGGAGTCAAAATCTATCACACACCAATCAGAACTTTTGATGGAGATAAAAGTGCCAAAGTCAGCTTAGTTTGGTGCATTTCTCAGATCAGAAATGAAATTCTCAAAACTACTTGTTCAACCTCCACATCATCTAGTCACTTGTGCACATTGTGCAATTTTTTTTTTTTTTTAACAAGTTGCGTTTGCTTTGGTATATTCATGCAGCTGATTATGCAACTGATTTGTCTGCGGTTTTCTTACATTATCAGTTCCTATTGTCATGTTGCTATAGTCTTACCCCTCAAAACATCAAGTCATTAGCTCATTGTATATGTCTTTGCAGTAAATGCTACATTTTTGATCTAGCTGTCAAGCATATTCTACACATTTCTATTAGACTTTTTGTAAATTTGCCATGAATTGTTCAAGTGAATACTGACTTTCACTAATGTAGAGACTACAGATCAACCGATGATAAAGCAGTTCTCTGAAATAGCTCAAAGGTACATCTCAACATCTCATGAACCTTCAGTTGGGAAGCATATATAGACAGAGGACAACACAAGAGTTACAAATTCTGGACTTTCTAATTTATATTTCGGCCTTTGCCCATATTTCTCTTTTCTATTTCACAATGACTTTGTAATGTATTTATATTTTATTTCATTTTTTTATGTTGATTTTTTTTTTTGTCAGACCACTAGTAAAAGTGTAACTGTGTATCCTATCTGGTCTTTTTCAATCAATATCCCGCATACAGTAATATGCAATTTCGAAGACAAAGAATAGGAGGTGAAAGAGGAAGAGGAGGAGAAGAAGGAGGAGGACGACGACAACAACATGGAAGAGAAATGGGAAGTGCAAGGGCAAAAAAACAAGCAGTCTTCTATATTTTAGCTGATGCGTGCCAGGGTTATAACCAATTAGAGTGTGATGTTGAGGAGGTTGTTTGGCCTGTCCCAGACCAAAGACATGGATGCTGGGGTAGAATAATTATTTTTGTTGTTGTTTGCTGTTTTGTGCTGTACTCTACAGTACAATAAATTAAGGATTACAGTTTTTCTCAATTGCTTAAACACATTTCTTGAAATTATGCCTCGGTTTTGCAAAACTCTAGACACAAATCCGTAACTTCTAACTCAATTCCCCCGAACTTACTATATTCAGGTCAAAATGAAGCTCTCCACTCAAAACAATTCAATCTTGCTGAAAAAAAAAACAAACTTTTCTCTTAGACATGACACACAAACCCTCAAAAACACACACACTACAACACAGTTTTACACACTGATGAGATCAATTCAAAACAATACTACGAAAACTGGTAACAAGTGTTGCTTGAAAAAAAAAAAAAAAAAAATTCACATGATGAACACAACAAATGTATGCATTTGCAAGTGTTTTAATCCCTAATTTATTGTACTGTAGACAACAAAAATAATTGTTCTGCCCCAGCATCCTGTCTTTGGTCTGGAACAGGCCAAAGAACCTCCTCAACATCACAGACTAAATTGGCCCTGGACAGGCAGCAGTGGTAAAACTGCTGGTAAAAAAAAAAAGGTAGCACTCTTGCAAGCCTGATCCAACCCTGGCATGCATCAACTAAAATATATGAGACTGCTTGTTTTCTTGCCCTTGCCCTTCCTATTTCTCTTCCATGTTGTTGTCATCCTCCTCCTCCTTCGTCTCATCCTCTTTCTCTTTTACCTCCTACTCTTCCTCTTCGAAATTTCACATTACTGTATGCAGGGTTTATGACTGAAAAAGACCGGATAGGATTCACACTTACAATTTTAGTAGTCGTCGGAAAAAAAAAAAAATATATATATATAGATAAAAAAATAAATAAATAAAATACAAATACATTAAAAGTCACTGTGAAATAGAAAAGAAAAAGAAATAAGAGTAAAGGCGGAAATATAAATTAGAAAGTCCACTGTCAGAATTTGTAACTCTTGTGTTGTCCTCTGTCTATTTATGCTTTCCAGTTGAAGGTTCATGAGATGTTGAGATGTACCTTTGAGCTATTTCAGAGAACTGCTTTATCATTGGTTGATCTGTAGTTTCTACATTAGTGAAAGTCAATATTCACTTGAACAATTCATGGCAAATTTACAAAAAGTCTAATAGAAATGTGTAGAATATGCTTGACAGTTTATGACAACTAGATCAAAAATTTAGCATTTACTGTAAAGACATATTCCATGAGCTAATGACTTGATATTTTGAGGGGTAAGACTATAGCACAGAGAACTATATACATGTAATACATTTTGAGCAACATGACAATAGGAACTGATAATGTAGGAAACCGCAGACAAATCAGTTGCATAATCAGTTGCATGAACATACCAAAGCAAACGCAATTTGTTTTTAAAAAATTAGAAACATTTTATGATGTGCACAAGTGACTAGATGATGTGGAGGTTGAACAAGTAGTTTTGAGAATTTCATTTCTGAGCTGAGAAATGCACCAAACTGTAAGCTGACTTTGGCACTTTTATCTCCATCGAAGGTTCTGATTGGTGTGTGATAAATTTTGACTCCTAGTGTTTCCACTTGGGTAATTGTGTGCTAATTGAGCTCAAACTTTGCAGACTTGAGTGAACAATATTGAATACTAGTGCTTTCTAAATGACCACATGGGGTAAGCACTAAGAAATGTAGGGATTTGTGTGTAGAGTTTTGCAGTAACAGTTCACCAAATCTGACTCATGTGTTAAAGTAGGGGAATAGTGTTTATAGTTCAGGGAAATGGGTGTGCTTTTTGAAAAATGGCATTATGGTTTTGAAATTTTAGTTTAAAAGACTGGTTATAGTGTTTTAGCAATCGAGAAAAACTGTAAAACACTTGCAAATGCATACATTTGTTGTATTCATCATTTTTTTTCCCCAAGCAACAGTTATTACCAGTTTTCGTAGTATTGTTTTCAATTGATCTCATCAGTGTGTAAAACTGTGTTGTAGTGTGTGTGTTTTTGAGGGTTTGTGTGTCATGTCTAAGAGAAAAGTTTGTTTTTTTCAGCAAGATTGAGTTGTTTTGAGTGGAGAGCTTCATTTTGACCTAAATATAGTAAGTTCGGAGAATTGAGTTAGAAGTTACGGATTTGTGTTTAGAGTTTCGCAAAAGCGAGGCATAATTTCAAGAAATGTGTTTAAGCAATTGAGAAAAACTGTAACATTTTAAATTTATTCAAATATAAAACAATTATTTTAAATAGTAAGAATAATTTAAAAAATATATATTGTATTTGCTCTACTTTGGATCAAATAAATGCAGGCTTGGTGAGCAGAAGAGACTTCTTTAAAAAACAATATCTTACTGTTCGAAAACTTTTGACTGGTAGTGTATTTCTTTTCTTTTGTACTGTGTAATACTTTATTCACAACCACAAATGCTTACAGTAGAAAAAATAAAAATAAATAAATAAAAATCTTGGTTTCAATCTTGCTTTCTTGTTTACTGTGAGTTTTTCAACATCTCTCTGCCAATTACTTTCATTCTTGTACAGAAATATACATAGGAGCTCATGAAAGAAGAGCTTTAGGTTTTGAATAACTGTGTGTATATGATATATGCAAAAATGTAATATTATGGCAAAGGTGTTTCCAATGTAAGACAAATGTTTGCTTTTGAGACGCGTTTGTAATATTTTGAATGCAGTGCTTCATTTTGCAAGAGATGTGAGGCATTTTACATTTTGTGTGTGCAATTCTTAGATTTGTGTGTAAAGTTTTGAAAAAAAAGAGGCAAAGTTTTGAAAATGTGTGTAAGCAGTTGAAAAAAACTGTATTTTACTGTAGAGTACACTATCAAAACAAAAATAATTATTTGCCCCAGCATCCTGTCTTTGGTGTGGGACAGGCCAAAGAACCTCCTCAACATCACAGGCTAAACTGACCCTGGACAGGCAGCGGCGGTAAAATCCTCTTGCATGCCTGATCCAACCCTGGCACGCATCAACTAAAATATATGAGACTGCTTGTTTTCTTGCCCTTGCCCTTCCTATTTCTCTTCCACGTTGTTGTTGTCGTCGACCTCCTCCTACTTCTCCTCCTCTTCCTCTTCCACCTCCTACTCTTCCTCTTCAAAATTACACATTACTGTATGCAGGATATTGATTGAAAAAGACTGGATAGGATTCACAGTTACACTTTTACTAGTGGTCTGACAAAAAAAAAACAAAAAAAAAAAATATATATATATATATATATATATATATATAAAAAGATAAAAAAAAAGAAATAAAAATACAAATACATTACAAAGTCATTGTGAAATAGAAAAGAAAAAGAAATATGGGCAAAGGCAAAAATAAAAATTAGAAAGTGCAAAAAAAATTAGCATTTACTGTAAAGACATATACGATGAGCTAATGACTTGATGTTTTGAGGGGTAAGACTATAGCAACATGACAATAGGAACTGATAATGTAGGAAACTGCAGACAAAACAGTTGCATAATCAGTTGCACGAACGTACCAAAGCAAACACAACTTGTTCAAAAAAATGAGAAACATTTTATGATGTGCACAAGTGACTAGATGATGTGGAGGTTGAACAAGTAGTTTTGAGAATTTCATTTCTGAGCTGAGAAATGCACCAAACTGTAAGCTGACTTTGGCACTTTTATCTCCATCGAAGGTTCTGATTGGTGTGTGATAAATTTTGACTCCTAGTGTTTCCACTTGGGTAATTGTGTGCTAACCGAGCTCCAACTTTGCAGACTTGAGTGAACAATACTGAATGCTAGTGCTTTCTAAATGATCACATGGTGTAAGCACTGAGAAATGTAGGGATTTGTGTGTAGAGTTTTGCAGTAACAGTTCACCAAATCTGACTCATGTGTTAAAGTAGGGGAATAGTGTTTATAGTTCAGGTAAATGGGTGTGCTTTTTGAAAAATGGCATTATGGTTTTGAAATTTTAGTTCAAAAGATTGGTTATAGTGTTTTAGCAATCGAGAAAAACTGTAAAATCTAACGCAGCAAAATCAGGACGTGCGAGCACCTCTATAACAGCACAAGTTTTAGCAGTTTGCTGGTCTGGAGCCTTCAGGTGTGTGTTAACACAATGCCAAAGAGGAAAGACATCAGCAATGATCTTAGAGAAGCAGTTGTTGGCTGATATGGGCATTTCCAAAAAATGTCCATCATTCCACAGTGATAAAGATTATTCACAAGTGGAAGACATTCAAGACAGACACCAGTCTTTCCAAGAGTGGATGTCCGAGCAAATTCACCCCAAGATCAGACTGTGTTACACTCAGAGAAATGGCAGAACTTCACCTTAGACTCTACAGGCCTCAGTTGAATGATAAAGTTTGTGACAGTAGTTAGAAAAATACCTTGTTTGTCAGGATGAATAAGTAACAGTTGATGTCTGTTAGATGAAAGTTAGATGTCTGAGTTTGATAATGGTGAAGAAAACATGTTCTCATCAAGCAGAGGTGAGCCAGACAAAGATTACGATGAACATTTACATATCGATCCAACGCAATATACCAAAAGCACAAAGAAATACAGAAGCCGCAGTGCGTTGAAAAGAACTGGAGGCCAAAAAATGAAGGTTTGCTAAAAGTTTTGATAGACCTGGTATTGTGTGACTCCTAGTTGAGGGCTCCAAGTCGTCTTTTTTTTTTCCTGAAGCAAATAAAAAATAACATGGTTTGGCAAACGATATGTTTGGATAATGTGTTCTTCTGGCATTCCAAATAAATTAATACATGTGGAAAAATTCCTCTCCCTTCTACCACGCATTCTCTGTTCTCTGCGGTGCCTCCTCCTACCAACAATAATTGCAGCCATTTCAAGTGCAAAATAGTTTACTTTAGGACATGCTTTTTGGGGTGTTAAATAAGCCCCAGGATCCCAGAAGGAAGTTGGCGACCAATGTCTTACTTGAGACTCGAATCCCAATCCAGACACTATAAAAGGTGTGAGATTCTTTCATAGCAAAATGAAATAACCAATTTACCGCTAAATTTGGGTGGTACCTTACCGTTGTGAAGCACAGTATAACAATTTGGCCCTAACATGATATTATAAGAAATATGGTGCTTAGAGAAGATGTACTGAAACCTAAAAAGGGAAAAATTTGGATTAAAGAGTACATGAATGTTCTTGGGAAAATAAAGATAATTAAGGCCAGATATACACTGAATTAATTGAATTAAAAAGATCAAAGCCTTTTAAGGGTATATGCACCTGAAAATGAAAGAATAATAAATGTGTTAGACTGAACCAGGAAATAGCAAGAAGGGGGTGTTTTGGATATTGATATTGCTATTTACCTGTTTCAGTGTTATATCATTTGCTTGTTTTTACATTTTTTTTTCAGTTGCTAACATCCTTTTGTCCAATCTCTAGTCACATTTTCAAAACTCTAAACACAATTAGCACAACATCCGTCTGTTGTGACCATACCATTAACACAATTTGTGTTGTTTTCACACAATATGCAATCAATTATCATGTTTCTAAAATGCTTACATTTACTTTTCATACAATGCTTACCCAAAACCAAAATCATGGATCTTTTTAGTCTCAGAAATGAAGACCTAATGTTCCAAACCTTAAATATAGTATTAAGCTTCTACTTCTGCAACAACAACAGCTCAAAAGTATTGAAAAAATTCTCTCTATATAAAATACTGTAACAACTGATTAGCACCTTTAAGTAACAATAACAAGTAATCACTAAAATATTTATAAAAGCTGATTCCATTCTCAGTTTGAGGATTAGTCAGGTGTTGAAGCTCTTTCCATTACATCAACAACATAGAGTAAAAAAGACCTCTTTGATTTGGTTTTGTGGATGCAGAACAACACAAAAAATCTAAGAGAGAGAAAAAATAATGCCTGGCAAAGGGAGAGGAGTAGTTCAGAAAAACAGGAGAAGTAGAAAGGAGTAAGAATGTGTTGGACTATGCATTTTTATGTTTGTTTGTTTGTTTGTTTGTTTGTTTGTTTGTTTTTCCACCTTTACACATGTGAAACCTATGAAAGCTTATTTCTGCCATAGAATATAATGGGTAATTTGACTTTTGTATTTTGTTTTTTGACTTTATTATATTTTGTATTTTGTATTTTTGTATTTTGACTTTATTATATTGTTTCTCACAATTCTGAATTCTTTTTTTTTTTTTTTTTTTTTTTTTTGCAATTGTGAACATACAATATCTCTAATTCTGATAAAGTCTAAATTGCAAGATGTAAACTCACAATTCCAGTAGAAGTCTGAATTGTGAGATCAAAAGATTACTGTTTTTATTTTATTTTTCTTATACTGTGATGGAAACAAGTTTGCATAGTAACCAAAGGCCATGTATGGTGGATTTTCTCTTGTACATTCTATAAAGTGATTCACTGACTTATTGAGTTGTATGTTGCCAAGAACAAACACATTCAACACTTAAAAATGTTAAACGGGTTTCAGTTGAAGGTAAACTGAAAGCTAAATTACAGAAAAAAATATTAATTTTTATATTGTCTATTATATGCAGGTAGAACTGAAACACGACAAGCAATGCAGTTTTTGTAAAGCCATCAACTGTTAGTATTTTGACAGTCACTGTACTATGATTGACTATATGTTTCTGTTGGATAGAAACTAGTGGCAATGTTTTGACTGCATGACTCTATTTTGAATCAGGTTTGCTGTGCTTTGAAATAATTAGTATATGTAGAAAAGGGTATTCAGCATTTTGAAATGTAGAGTTTGTATTCATTTAACAAAATGTGGTTTTGGCCACAAAATGAACTATTTTGCTAATTGTGTGATGTAGGTGTGTTGCTGTGTTAAGAGTTTAGAAAAAGTACTTTAAGTATTGGTAAATGCTTGTTAGCAATTGAAAAAAACTGTAAGTTATATGCAATATATGCTTTAACATAAATATGTTTTCACTTGCAGAAGTTGTTTGTTAGGATGAATAAGCAACAATTGTGAAAGTTAAATGTCTGAGTTTGATAATGGTGAAGAAAACATGTTGCAACATCAAGCAGAGGTGAGCCAGATGAAGATTACGATAGAGAAGAGGAAGACTACTAAAGAGGAAGGACATCTGTGATGAGAGACATTGATGAGTAATAGGGATTACCCAAGAAGTATTATAAAAAGGTCTGAGGAGTGAACTACTCTTCGGATGCTGCCTGCATTAAGCGTGAAGGACATCTGATACCCTAACAAAGGGCGCCAAGTTTGAAGTACATAACTTGTATCTTAGCTGATATTTTGTTTTATTTTTGCATTAACTGCTTTGTATTGTAACCAATAAAATAATTGATTTTGTTGTTACAGTTGCCTCCTGTGAGACTAAACTTATAACTGAGCCTCAAACAAGAACAAACACAAGCGAGTCTTTTACATCATTCCTGAAGGACTGCAACCTGCGGACGGGTGAGTACTTTATCGTTTAGGCTAGATTCGACTATCCTTAGCCTACCTGAATAATCATAGGGTTAAAGGTGTAAGATAAAAGAACACATCATCGAACAGTATAAACAAAGACCCACAACCTCAATAAAATTGAACAACATTATAAAGAAGAATGGGCAAAAATTCCTCCAGAACAATGTGAAAACCACTTGGTTTGTCACCCGTGGCTTTTCCGTATTGGCTTTATTCGTGCTAAATAAATAATAACATGATGTGTTATGGCATGTGTTGTTGATCAGTTTTTTTTTTTTTTTTTTTTCCAAAATTAAGACCTGCCAAGGACCAGATTTTTTATTGTCCTGATACAAAAAAAAAAAAACAAACAAAAAAAAAACATGGAAATCAATAGGGTGTCCTTTCTTTTTCACTTGACTGTATCACATAAAATTTAGCACAGTTGTGATAAAGCATGTGTATACCAGATAATTTAGAAAAGCATCCACACCTTTAAATGTCATTTAAATACAGCTGGTCCCTTGCTTTTGAATGATGACCAGCACTTAATGCCCATAATTTTATTTTGTCTTTGAGAGACCCTTATTCTGTTTTAAAATACATGTGCATTTAAATACATGTGCTGTTTTAAAATACATGTGCATTTACATGTGACATTAAAAATGTCAGTATCAATATTAAAAAATCATTAATGTGATCATATTATACAGGCACTTTTAAAAATATATTTTCATGTGCATGTTATCACTGTGTTACATTTTACTTACTAAAATGACTTCAGTTACATTCTGTTAAATCCCTCAAAAAATTCTACTAATTGCATTTTACAGTTTTTCTCGATTGCTAAAACACTATAAGTAGTCTTTTGAACTAAAATTTCAAAACCATAATGCCATTTTTCAAAAAGCACACCCATTTTCCTAAACTATAAACACTACTCCCCTGCTTTAACACATGAGTCAGATTTGGTGAACTGTTACTGCAAAACTCTACACACAAATCCCTACATTTCTCAGTGCTTACATCATGTGGTCATTTAGAAAGCACTAGCATTCAATATTGTTCACTCAAGTCTGCAAAGTTTGAGCTCAATTAGTACACAATTACCCAAGTGGAAACACTAGGAGTCAAAATTTATCACACACCAATCAGAAGCTTTGATTTAGATAAAAGGGCCAAAGTCAGTTTACAGTTTGGTGCTTTTCTCAGATCAGAAATGAAATTCTCAAAACTACTTGTTCAACCTCCACATCATGTAATCACTTGTGCACATCATAAAATGTTTCTAATTTTTTTTTTAACAAGTTGTGTTTGCTTTGGTACGTTCATGTAACTGATTATGCAATGGATTTGTCTGCTTTTTCCTACATTTTCAGTCCCTATTGTCATGTTGCTATAGTCTTACCCCTCAAAACATCAAGTCATTAGCTCATCGTATATGTCTTTGCAGGAAATGCTAAACTTTTTATCTAGTTGTCATAAACGGTCAAGCATATTCTACACATTTCTATTAGACTTTTTGTATATTTGCCATAAATTGTTAAAGTGAATACTGACTTTCACCAGAGACTACAGATCAACCAATGATAAAGCAGTTCTTTGAAATAGCTCAAAGGTACATCTCAACATCTCATGAACCTTCAGTTGGAAAGCATATATAGACAGAGGACAACACAACACAGTTACAAATTCTGACAGTGCACTTTCTAATGTATATTTCCGCCTTTGCCCATATTTACTTTTTTTCTTTCCTATTGCACAATGACTTTGTAATGTATTTATATGTTATTTTATTTTGTTATATTATTATATATATATATATATATATATATATATATTTTTTTTTTTTTTTTTTTTCAGACCACTAGTAAAAGTGTAACTGTGAATACTATCTGCTCTTTTTCAATCAATATCCCGCATACAGTAATATGCAATTTCGAAGACAAAGAGTATAAGGTGAAGAATGACGACAACAACATGGAAGAGAAATAGGAAGGGCAAGAAAACAAGCAGTCTTATATATTTTAGTTGATGCGTGCCATGCAAGGGGATTTTACCTCTGCTGCCTGTCCATGCCCAATTTAGTCTGTGATGTTGAGGAGGTTGTTTGGCCTGTCCCAGACCAAAGACAGGGTGCTGGGGCAGAACAATTATTTTTGTTGTTGTTTGCTGTTCTACAGTACAATAAATTAAGGATTAAAACACTTGCAAATGCATACATTTGTTGTGTTCATCGTGTTAATTTAAAAAAAAAAATTTCCCCAAGCAACACTTATTACCAGTTTTCGTAGTATTGTTTTGAATTGATCTCATCAGTGTGTAAAACTGTGTTATAGTGTGTGTGTTTTTGAGGGTTTGTGTGTCATGTCTGAGAGCAAAGTTTGTTTTTTCAGCAAGATTGAGTGGTTTTGAGTGGAGAGCTTCATTTTGACCTGAATATAGTAAGTTTAGGGAATTGAGTTAGAAGTTACGGATTTGTGTTTAGAGTTCCGCAAAAGCGAGGCATAATTTCAAGAAATGTGTTTAAGCAATTGAGAAAAACTGTAAAATGTAATTATAAATCATAAAATTCCTTTATGATGAAACTGTAAATAAAAAGCATATTTTTTAAAAGCTTGGTTTTTCTCATTTTCAGAACAATGGAAATGCATGTGTTTTTCCTGCTTTGTATTTCTATGATGCCTTGGTTTACAGTCACAACTGCAGCTACAGGTAAATATAAAAAAATGTACAGTTGGTTTATTTCAATAATACAGATGTGCTTTGCAATACATTACATGCACTGCATATTTTGGTATAAAAAATAATTTTCAGAAAACTTTTGGTATAAAATTTCAGCCAGAAATATTGCTTTATATGGCAAGGCCACACAATCAGACCTGGTCGGGGATCCTTGGTCAGGAGAGAGCCATGCCAGCAATGCTATTGATGGAAATCTTGACTCACATTTTCATCATGGATCCTGTACTCATACTGAATCGCAAAATGACCCATGGTGGAGATTGGATTTACTAGAGGAGTACGTAGTGACCTCCGTAACTATCACCAACCGAAAAGACTGCTGTCCTGAAAGACTTGATGGAGCCGAGATACACATTGGAAACTCTCTGCTGAACAACGGCAACAGCAACCCATTGTAAGAAAACTACAAAACTATTTTAAAAGGTTCTCTTAAAGAACAATGTGATACACAAACACACAATCACACATTGTGCTGTGATTTCTATTTAGGGCTGGAAAGATTTCATCCGTTCCAGCTGGGGGATCCGTCACTTTTGATTTGAAGAAAGGCATTCCAGGCCGTTACGTCAATGTGGTCATACCTGGATCTAATCGAGTTCTTACCCTTTGTGAGGTCGAGGTTTACGGTTATCCAGCTTTTTATGGTGAGAATATGAACATTTATGATCAGGATTTGAACAGTGTGGCTCTGATAAAAGTAATTAATCAAAAACAGCAGATATTCAATAAAGCAACAATGTTGTTGTCCTATATTTCATTTGTAGACTATAAGGCAAGTTCTTTGTTCAAAACTATGAATTCACTTGGATCTCATCTGTTGTTTATTAATCTCAACGCTTGTATTTAATTACATCGACTTGCAGTGTAGCTGCTGGGTTTTGCTTTGGATATGGATGGTAGTTTAGAATTTGATCAGATGCTTAACTCTCCTTTTCTTCAGGTGTGCTGTGATCTCTTCCATTCCTGCTGGTCTTTCCGCCACCTTTGAATGTGATGGGATGGAAGGACGTTACATTAATGTTGTTATTCCAGGACGGGAAGAATATCTTACACTGTGTGAGGTTAAAGTTTTTGGATCACCACTGGATTGAAAAGCAATTTAAAAAAAATTAAAGTGTAATAATTGTCATGCTCCACATGAAGAAAAAAGTAAACCTATCATTAGCTCAGGATTAACAGAATGCTGCCTGTCGCATTGTGTCATATTTGGAAAAAAGGATAAAAGATGATATGCTTAAAAACTGGACATGCATGTATATTGTGTGATAATAAGATATTTTCAGTAACACAGAAAACTCATTTTGGACGAAATGTTCAGTGACTTTGCCTCTGTACTAAACGTGTAATTAAAACGATTATTGCATGAACTGTCTGCCTCATCCAGTCTCATCCCTATATCTACTGACAATGCAAGAGCACATACAGACTATCTGTTTAGTGATTTATACTTTATATGGGATAGTACTGCTCATTTGCCCCAAGAAAACCACAACATCAACACATTTCCCAAAGAAAATGTATTAAACGAGTTTATAGAGATAATAATGTAATAATTGTCATGCTCCACATGAAGAAAAAAGTACACCTACAGCAACTCACTCTAGGCTAATATGTTTAAATGAACATAAAACATATAACATATATAAACATATAAATTAAAAAATGTCTAGCTACATTCAAACTAGATTCCAATCACTGTTAATTGGACATTATTCATGTCTTTTTGAGAAAACAAACAAACAAAAAAAAAAAAGCACAATAATGCAGCAAAACGTCTTATGATTCCTAAACATATATGTCTATTCAAGCTTGTTTGCTATTCCATCAAACTTGTGATTTTAAGCATATCATCTTTTATCCTTTTTTCCAAATATGACACAATGCAACAGGCAGCATTCTGTTATTCCTGAGCTAATGATATTGACTTGATAGAGCCATTATAGGGTTGTTTTGTTTTATTTTTAAACTAAATTATGCTTTTATTTTATGATTATACTTTTAAAAGATTCCCAGCATTCCAGGTCATCGAAGATTGTAAAATGTCTTGTAGAACTTAGTCAGAACGCATCAGGATTGTTTATTCACACAGTAAACAGCAGCCACAAACACTACTCACAATATTTTAGCTCTTTGAATATGAATTTGATCAAGTCAAATTCATCTATCACAAGTCATATTATATTGTGTGATAATAAGATATTTTCAGTAATGCAGTAAACTCATTTTGGACGAAATGTGTAGTTACTTCATTTTGCCTCTGTATTAAACGTGTAATTAAAACAATTATTGCATGAACTGTCTGCCTCATCCAGTCTCATCCCTATATCTACTGACAATGCGAGAGCACATACAGACTACCTGTTCAGTGATTTTCCCAAAGAAAATGTATTGAATGAGTTTTAGAGAGACATTTTAATACAATTATTCTTATAGAACATACAGTTTTCTTCTTAAAAAAAAAAAAAAAAGATTTAAATATTTTTAACAAGAGGTGTGTTTCTGGTCATTGTCAATCAGCAACCGTCTGTTCACCCTCTCTACATCTATGGCACAAATGGCAGAACTTCACCTCAGACTCTACAGGCCTCAGTTACATTTTTTTTCAATTGCTAACATCGCTTTGTCCAATCTGTAGTCACATTTTCAAAACTCTAAACACAACTGGCACAATATCTGCCATACCACAATTCATGTTGTTTTCACACAATATTTAGTCAAATCATACGTTTTCTGAAATTTTCTTTTCACACAATCTCACTTCATACCAAAATCATGGATCTTTCTTATCTTTTTTACAAATGAATATAGTGTAAAGCCCCTACTTTTGCAACAACAGCAGCTTAAAAGAGCTGACAAGAATTATTTTAAAATAGCTGATTTCATTCTTAATGAATAATTTTAAGTATTTCCATTACATGCCCATGCACAATAAAAAAGGCACTCTGGATTGGTTTTGTTCAAAACAATACAGAGAAGCAAAAAACAGAAAGAAAATGTCTGGATGAGGGAGAGTTGGATGAAGAAGAGGACTGGTTGGACCAGGGAGAGGACAAGGTGAACTAGAGAGAGGAGTAGATGGACCAGGACTGTCTGGTTTGGTTCAGCTACCAAATCAGACATCAAGAGACTGCAATGGACAGTTAGGACTTTTGAGAGGATTATTGGTGCTCCTCTGCCCAACCTCCAAGATGTGACATCAGCTTTGAATTCACAGCAATAAATTACATTTTAAAATATATTCAAATATAAAAGAGTTATTTTAAATATTACAGTTTTTCTCAATTGCTTAAACACATTTCTTGAAATTATGCCTCGCTTTTGCGAAACTCTAAACACAAATCCGTAACTTCTAACTCAATTCTCCGAACTTACTATATTCAGGTCAAAATGAAGCTCTCCACTCAAAACAACTCAATCTTGCTGAAAAAAACAAACTTTTCTCTTAGACATGACACACAAACCCTCAAAAACACACACACTACAACACAGTTTTACACACTGATGAGATCAATTGAAAACAATACTACGAAAACTGGTAATAACTGTTGCTTGGAAAAAAAAAATGATGAACACAACAAATGTATGCATTTGCAAGTGTTTTAATCCTTAATTTATTGTACTGTAGAGTACAGCACAAAACAGCAAACAACAACAAAAATAATTATTCTACCCCAGCATCCATGTCTTTGGTCTGGGACAGGCCAAACAACCTCCTCAACATCACACTCTAATTGGTTATAACCCTGGCACGCATCAGCTAAAATATAGAAGACTGCTTGTTTTCTTGCCCTTGCCCTTCCTATTTCTCTTCCATGTTGTTGTCGTCGTCCTCCTCCTTCTTCTCCTCCTCTTCCTCTTTCACCTCCTATTCTTTGTCTTCGAAATTGCATATTACTGTATGCGGGATATTGATTGAAAAAGACCAGATAGGATACACAGTTACACTTTTACTAGTGGTCTGACAAAAAAAAAAATCAACATAAAAAAAAAGAAATAAAATATAAATACATTACAAAGTCATTGTGAAATAGAAAAGAGAAATATGGGCAAAGGCCGAAATATAAATTAGAAAGTCCAGAATTTGTAACTCTTGTGTTGTCCTCTGTCTATATATGCTTCCCAACTGAAGGTTCATGAGATGTTGAGATGTACCTTTGAGCTATTACAGAGAACTGCTTTATCATCGGTTGATCTGTAGTCTCTACATTAGTGAAAGTCAGTATTCACTTGAACAATTCATGGCAAATTTACAAAAAGTCTAATAGAAATGTGTAGAATATGCTTGACAGCTAGATCAAAAATGTAGCATTTACTGCAAAGACATATACAATGAGCTAATGACTTGATGTTTTGAGGGGAAAGACTATAGCAACATGAAAACCGCAGACAAATCAGTTGCATAATCAGCTGCATGAATATACCAAAGCAAACGCAACTTGTTAAAAAAAAAAAAAAATTGCACAATGTGCACAAGTGACTAGATGATGTGGAGGTTGAACAAGTAGTTTTGAGAATTTCATTTCTGATCTGAGAAATGCACCAAACTAAGCTGACTTTGGCACTTTTATCTCCATCGAAGGTTCTGATTGGTGTGTGATAGATTTTGACTCCTAGTGTTTCCACTTGGGTAATTGTGTGCTAATTGAGCTCAAACTTTGCAGACTCGAGTGAACAATATTGAATGCTAGTGCTTTCTAAATGATCACATGGTGTAAGCACTGAGAAATGTAGGGATTTGTGTGTAGAGTTTTGCAGTAACAGTTCACCAAATCTGACTCATGTGTTAAAGCAGGGGGATAGTGTTTATAGTTCAGGGAAATGGGTGTGCTTTTTGAAAAATGGCATTATGGTTTTGAAATTTTAGTTCAAAAGACTAGTTATAGTGTTTTAGCAATTGAGAAAAACTGTAAAAATATCCGTTCTTAAAATTTACTGTTTTCCTCTACTTTGGATCAAATAAATGCAGGCTTGGTGAGCTGAAGAGACTTCTTTTAAAAAAAAAAAACATAAAAAATCTTACTGTTCAAAAACATTTGACTGGAAGTGTATTTCTTTTCTTTCATACTGTGTAATACTTTATTCACAACCACAAATGCTTACAGTAAAAAAAAAAACAATCTTGGTTTCAATCTTGCTTTCTTGTTTCTGCTGTGAATTTTTCAACATCTCTCTGCCAATTACTTTCAGTCTTGTACAGAAATGTAAATAGGGGCTCATGAAAGAAGAGCTTTAGGTTTTGAATAACTGTGTGCATATGATAGAATATAATATTAAGGCGAAGGTGTTTGCAGCATATGACAAATGTTTGCTTTTGGAGATGTGTTTGTGATATTTTGAATGCAGTGCTTCACTTTGCAAGAGATGTAAGGCATTTTGCATTTTGTGTGTGCAATTCTTGGATTTGTGTGTAAAGTTTTGAAAAATAGAGGCAAAGTTTTGAAAATGTGTGTAAGCAGTTAAAAAACTCTAATTGTTAGAAGTTTGACAGTCTATACACTATGACTGACCATATAGAAATGTACTTTTATTATGGTAAAATAAATATTCAGCGATATCTTCAAAAGACTTTTGAATTTTGGTGCACATTTTCTCTGTACAGTGAAAATAGTATAGTATATAGTATAGCGTATAGTATATGGCAACTAGTAAATACCCTAAATTTGGTTATGCTAGCGTGTGGAAATATTTAAACCATGAGTGTTACAATTAATCCCGCGTTAGTTTGTGCCCCATGCACAAATATATATTTAGAAATGTATTTTTCTGTAAAACAATTGATCATATATTTATTTGCAGAGAAAGGATGTTTTAGTACAATTTTGCAACAATTTATCCAAGTTCTTTCTATTTAATGTTCATTTTAGACTTTAATTAGTTCACATGCATTTGTTCAAAACAGATAGTGTGTATCAGTGTACAAACCCCCAAAAATGAATATGTAAAAGGCTATGAGAAGCTATAAAGCCCTATTTTACGTATGATTACGAGATATTTCTTTACAAACAGGCTGTAGATAAGATACAGGGATGGAGCCAGCCAAAGGCTGAAGGTTCAGTTCAAAGGTCTGTAAAACTGAATGTTGTAGTTCTTTCTGATTCAGTGTCCAAACCTTGTAAATAGACTAGTGCCACTACTTGAAATGCAGCACAGAATTCTCAAACCTTCTTCCTTCCCACAATTAAAAGCAACAGGTTATGCCCACTTTTGTTTTGTCCTGTTAATTGTTCTCATTTAACTGTTCTTAACTTGAATTATATCTCTGTTATCTTTGAAGACAACGCACTGCTCATTCTCAAGATAAATATATGTGACCCTGGAACACAAAACCAGTCGCAAGTAGCAGGGGTATATCTGTAGCAATAAATCAGAAATACTGTGCCAAAAATCATTAGGATAGTAAGTAAAGATTATTTTTCATAAAGATATTTTGTAAATTTCCATAAATATATCAAATTTCCATAAATATATCAAAACTTAATTTTTAATTAGTAATATGCATTGCTAAGAACTTGATTTGGACAACTTTAAATGCGATTTTCTCAATATTTAGATTTTTTTGGAAACAAGGAGTTGAGGGAGGAAAGGTGGAGCAAGAATCAGATAACAAGATGGGCAGGGCTAGACAATTGATTTGACAGCACATGGCACATAGAAACAAAAACAAAGCCATGTGCTCACACAAAACATAACAAGAACAGGGTGTTTGCACAAGACATTTCAACAGCGGCCTATTAAAAGCTCACAAGCTCACAACGCCAAACACAACAAAACAACCAACAAAGAGCACAGAAATAAACAACACGTGTGCTCACAAAAAAGATAACACATAGACGAGATGTGTCAGGGCTGTATTACATAAAAGTGACAGAAACCTGACAGACACACTTTTAAAAATAAAGGTTCTATACTGGTACCAATGAAGAACCTTGAACATCCATGGAAACTTTCAAATGCAGAAAAGGTTCTTTACAGTGTGTAAGAAAGGCTGCATAGAGAACTGAGCGATCACGTATGGGCAGCTCTGGTGCAAACTGATGTGCTTCAACACAACCTGAGCGCACGCAATAAGCAATGAACAGCGCACCGTTATGCACAGAGTCTTGACAGAGAAGTGATTGTAGTACGTGGGACTGTGCGAATGAGAGTGGTCGTGCTGTTCAGAGATTTAATATAGCTTTATATTGTGTGCGTTGATGCCATAAAGTAAGTTTCTATTCTCAATTCTATTTAATAATTGAGATTATCGTGTTTGTGTGCTATCTTGTGCTATATTGTGACTTATTGCGCATGTCTAGATGACGCACTGCTTGATTCATGTCACTTCTACTCGTTATTTGTTTACACGCAGCGTGTATTATGTTTACCCTTTCTAACGAAATATTTTCTGCTATATTGTGTATTGAATAGTTGAATACTTTGAGTAGTTCAATCAGTAATGCTCGGGTCTTATTTTTAATCTCCTACAGATGACTTGCAGGACCCTGTACGTTATGCTATTAAATTAGTTTTAATCGTTTTTAACGACCACAGCGTCTTGTCTCTATTGGCAACACGCACCATTTGTGTGGATTGCAAGTGACGTGGCAGGGAGTGCAAGTGGCGATTGCGAGTGGCATTGTAATTTAGTTTATTTTTTCTCGTCTTCACCACCTGGCTACTGTTGTAAAATGTTGAGAGATTCAATTAAAAATAAAATAAAATAAATAAAGTAAAAATAAAATCGACTGCAAGTGACGTCACTTTCGGACGTGCAAGTCTGCAGCCAGACCCTTCTCAAGAGGTGTGTTCGACTTCATCTACGGATACAGACAGCGATCAACGAGAGTAGCCGAGAGCAGTCGTGGGCGGAGTTGAAAACTTGCTCATGACGTCATAGAAGTGAAGCTACTGCGCCGCCATTTTGCTATTCCCTAGTATTCGCAAACATTCTATTGAATGAATAGGAAATAATACGATTTTAATGAGAAAACATCACATAACAAGTCAGCGTTTTCATATCTGACGTCTCACTGTACATTCTCACAACGCAAACCTCCTAAGCATGTAAGCATTTATTTGTTTAATGTCCGGAATTCCTTCTGCTTATTAAAAAGTTCATATACATTACAAGAGCGAACATCATATGAACATGATAAACATCGGACGTTCACCATGTTAACAAATGACAAAATTCTCATTCTGAAATCTGAATAAACATTTATGCTTTGTATACATGTAATTTGCCTTACAGTTAATCACTGTTTATGCTGTTTTGTTATAGTGGTTTTATTCGCACAGGCTAAA
Source organism: Labeo rohita (assembly GCF_022985175.1). Classification (NCBI taxonomy): domain Eukaryota; kingdom Metazoa; phylum Chordata; class Actinopteri; order Cypriniformes; family Cyprinidae; genus Labeo; species Labeo rohita. Next base: position 8,016,719 of record NC_066884.1, on the reverse strand, counting down.
TGCATGTTTCAACAATGATTTCGTTCACATCATTTTGAAGCAGGTAATGATTTAAACGTTTCTTAATTCAGCCTACATAACATTCATGTTGAGATAAATGTTAATAATAAACGTTAATAATACAAAAATGTCAAATATAACATTCTGAATATAGATATATCAAATGATTTAAATAAAATAATAAAAGATAAAATGAAAATGAAACTAAAACGGTCAGCAGATGGTGGTATTTTATCACTGAATCATTCATTCAGAAATGAAGCAAGCGACTCTCTTTACGAATGTGTAATTGAATCAATGACTCGTTTAAAAACGCACGTTCATTTATAAACGGAATAGAGATGCGGCTCAGCTGTGACTTTATTTCAGACTATTGTCATTGACGAAATTGGGCAAAATCAGGTAGAGTTATAGTCAGATAACGTAAGGCACTTAATATAATAGAATTTGCGCGATCTTTAAGAGTTTGAAATTGATGTTTCTCAATTAGGGACATTAAAATATACACAACTTGGACTAATGACGTATGGTACGGATTTAAATACATCGAGCTTTCCAAGATTTGAATTTCAATACAGCATAGAGCAATATAGTAAGAGGCTTGTGTATTGTTTATTGTATATTCAAATCAATTTCAGATACCAGATATACCTTCATGTTTAATATGTCCTGCATAATTGCTTACATAAAGACATATATTTTGTGTTGGATCAGTTAACTGTGTCGGCAAGTGCGCAGCTGATACGCCCACCTGAACGATTTCAAAACATCGCTTATCCTGCTCGAAAAGACGATAAACATCGCAAATAACATTTTAAGTAAAAATGAATTTACATACACATATTATAAAAACTAGTCCTGTGTGACTGATACGCTTAAAATCAGGTGATTTAGGTCAGCGGTTTGGCTGGGAGTCAATGGTGCTCTCTGCCGGTAGGGAATAGTAAGATGGCGGATGGAACACTTCCGGTGGCTTCACTGCCTAACGGCAGTTTAGAACGCAATGAGCGATCCAGTCATTATATATAGATCAGTGGGGGGACCTCAAAAAGTGACGAGCCCAGCTGGGACGTGATTATTATTATTATTTTTAAATTCAGTTTCATCATCGAACAAAAAAACAAGGCAACGTTTCAAATTGCAAATTCAACTGCAAAAAAATAAATAAATAACAGCAGAAAGAGAAAACACACAAAATGAACAAAAACATACCAAAAGAAAGAAGAAGACGAAAAAGAAAAAAAGGAAATTTCACAAATTATCACAAGCTGATAGAAAAGTTAAAAATAGCATTTTATTTAAGATGGAAATAGGACCAAGACCCTCAGTCACGTCATGATCTATTCTGTTGTGCAGTGGTCACCCTGGTGAAAAAAACAGCATATGCTGGTTAGGTATGTTTTGATGCTGGTTTATGCTGGTCTTAGCTGGTCATGTTGCTGATCAAGGACCAGCATAAACCAGCATCAAAACATACCTAACCAGCATATGCTGTTTTTTTCACCAGGGTATGTGGACAATATAAACCAGTTCCACCGTAAAATAACTTCTGAATCATTTTCGAACTGGTTCAATAAAACGATCTATCCGAAAGAACCTTTTCATGGCAACGAATCAGACTTCTAATCACTATTAGTGAGCAAGAAAAGGCAAATTAATAAGTGCTTAACAGAAGGCTGCATCCTCAAACTCAAACATGCTCAGAACCGACTCTTTTCAATCAGTTTATTTTCATGAATCGACGTTCAGTGACGTTTGATGACAGCAGCCGAGATATGCAGTCCTCATATGATACAGCCGTTTGTTTGAGAGGCGCCCATATTTAAGCTTTGTTGAACTGAAAACTGCTCTGAATGGGGAGTCGATTCCCCCTGACGGAATCGATTCCAACCTTTGGAATCGACTCTCAATTCCCAATGTCTCGGAATCGAGGAATCGATTCTTTTTGGAATAGTTATACATGTTATCACTGCATGACATTTTATTTATAAATTTGAATTATAAATGATTTCCTGACTTCATTTATGATGAAACTGTAAATGAAAAGTAAAGCTTGGTTTTTCTCATTTTCAGAACAATGAAGATGCATGTGTTTTTCCTGCTTTGTATTTCTATGATGCCTTGGTTTACAGACACAACTACAGCTAAAGGTAAAGATAAAAAAATTACAGTTGGTTTATTTCATTAATACAGACATGCTTTGCAATATATTATAGACACTGTTTTCATATTTTGGTATAAAATAATCTTTGACTAAAGTGCTTTGTCAATTTCAGCCAAAAATCTTGCTTTATATGGCAGGGCCACACAATCAGACCTGGTCGGGGATCCTTGGTCAGGAGAAGGCCATGCCAGCAATGCTATTGATGGAAATCTTGACTCACATTTTCATCATGGATCCTGTACTCATACTGATTCGCAAAATGACCCATGGTGGAGATTGGATTTACTAGACGAGTACGTAGTGACCTCCATAACTATCACCAACCGAAAAGACTGCTGTCCTGAAAGACTTGATGGAGCCGAGATACACATTGGAAACTCTCTGCTGAACAACGGCAACAGCAACCCATTGTAATAAAACTACAAAGCTATTTTAAAAGGTTATCTTAAAGAACAATGTGATACACAAACACACAATCACACATTGTGCTGTGATTTCTATTCAGGGCTGGAAAGATTTCATCCGTTCCAGATGGGAGATCCCTCACTTTTGATTTGAAGAAAGGCATTTCAGGCCGTTACATCAATGTGGTCATACCTGGATCTAATCGAGTTCTTACCCTCTGTGAAGTTGAGGTTTATGGTTATCCAGCTCCTGATGGTGAGAATATGAACATTTCAGCATCTATTGCTATATCCTTGGCGAGAACCAGTTAATCTATACAAAAGTCAATTGCACACACAAGTCAGTACAATTTAGAATGTTTAGTTCACCTAATCTGCATGTCTTGGGGTTTTGGGGAGGAAACTAGAATACCCAGCATAAACCCACACTGACACAGGGAGAACATGCAAACTTCACACAGAAAGGTCTCCTGTCACTGCTGGGGCTCAAACGAGGGACCTTAATAAAGCAAATCCTTTGCTTATGCATATTATAGAGCTAATTGGATATATAATGCATCTATAATTGTGTGGGTGTGTTGGTATGGATGTCAGAGTGTGGTTTGTATGTGTCATAAAAAAATTGTGTGTGCTTGTAATATTTGAGAGAGAAAAAACTCTACTGCAAATCACAAATCCAACCACTGCAGCGTTTTGCTGGCATCTAATAAGGAAACAAAATTTTTCTGAAAGCTCATTTTTTGAGATATCAACCTCAAATTTGGAACACAACTTGTTTAGATTTATGGCTTTGATTTTCTAGCAGGTTTAGAGTTCAACATATTTCATAAAATATATATTTTATATAAAATTTTATTCATAAAGCAATTTCATAAACCTAAACCCTATATAACTTTTTAAACTTTTCATTTATAAAAACCTAACCCTATAACTTTTTCTACTTCAACAATAGTCTGCCATGCGTCTTCTTTAAAATAAGACCAAGCTTAAAATTTTATGAACTAGAGGTACACAAAATTGTTCCTCTCAGGACCTTAAGGACAAAAATGTTCCCATTGAAACCCATTAAAACTGCAGTATTTAATCTCAGTGCCATTTAACTGTAAAATGATGTGATTTTTGTTTACAGGTTTTCATTCTGTTTGCTAGGCTTTATTTTTATTCCTGTTTTCCGCTTCTGCGTATTATAGAGTTAAAGGAAAAGTCCACTTCCAAAACAAAGATTCACATATAATTTACTCACCCCCTTGTCATCCAAGATGTTCGTGTCTTTCTTTCCTCAGTTGTAAAGAAATTATGTTTTTTGAGGAAAACATTTCTGCACTTTTCTCCATATAATGGACTGATATGGTGCCCCGATTTTGAACTTCCAAAAGAAAGAAGGGTCTTATCTAGCGAAAAGATCGGTTATTTTCATTTAAAAAATTTAAATACTTTTTAATCTCAAGCGCTCGTCTTGCCTTTCCTTTAATTGGATAAATAATGTGTCTATAATTGTGTGGGTGTGTTGGTATGGATGTCAGAGTGTAGTCTGTATGTGTGTCATTAAAAAAATTGTGTGTGTGTTCTTGTAATATTTAAGAGAGAAAAACTCTACTGCAAATCACAAATCCAACCACTGTGTACACCAGTGGAGTTTTGCTGGCATCTAATGGGGAAAACACTGCGCCCAAACAAAATCTCCCTGAAAGCTAATTTTTTGAGATATCAACCTCATATCTGGAAAATCACATGGCTTTGATTTTCTAGCAGGATTAAAGTTTAACATGTTTAAAAATATATATATTTTCATAAACGTTAACCTCTATAACTTTGTTTTGTTTCACTTTTTAAACTTTTTCTACTTGAACAATAACCTGCCATGGGTCTCCTTTAAAATGAGACCAAACTTAAGTCTGTGCTCCCAAGCTTCAAATTTTTTATGACAGTTTTTTTGACATGGACATTTTTGTCCACTAAGGACCTATGTGTAACTTTTTTTTTTATTGACACACAAGGGTTAAGATTTAACAATATTGTTATTCTATATTCCATTTCTAGACTGTAAGGAAAGTTCTTTATTCAAAACTATGAATTCACTTGAAACTCATCTGTTGTTGTAGGTGAAAATGTGGCTTTAAAAGGCAAAGCTACACAAAAAGTCCCCCTTGAAAACAACTTTGCATCCAATGCCATTGATGGGAATAAAGATGGTAATGTCAATCATGGATCCTGTTCTCAGACCGAAAAAACCCTCAATCCCTGGTGGAGACTGGACCTACTGAAAAGGCACAAAGTGTTTTCAGTAGTAATAACAAACAGAGTAGATTTCTTTGCTGTAAGACTGAATGGGGCAGAAATCAGAATTGGAAACAGTCTGGACAACAACGGCAATGACAATCCCAGGTAAATAAATCAGCTCTAAATCTCTTTATTTTTCTTTAAATACATTTAGCATTTACTACAGTATGAGAATTAGTACAGTGCTAAAAAGGTAAATATAATTTAGTTACAGATGGGTGCAATATTGTGTTTTTGTTTTTAACCTGATCACTTGTATTTAATTAAGTTGACCTTTGGATATGGACGGTAGTTCAGAGTTTCTCAAGATGCTTAACTCACTCTTTCTTCAGGTGTGCTGTGATCTCTTCCATTCCTCCTGGTTTTTCCACCACCTTTGAATGTGATGGGATGGAAGGACGTTACATTAATGTTGTTATTCCAGGACGGGAAGAATATCTTACACTGTGTGAGGTTGAAGTGTACGGCTCACCACTGGATTGAGAAGCACTTAAATAACAGAAGAAGGACAAAGGATATTAAATAACATGGTCTAAACAGAAAAGACATAAAATAACAGGATCTAAATTTGGGGGGGTTGGTGGTGTTGGGGGATGAATGATCGGACAATCCTCAAATGCAAACTGTGTGTGTTTTGCCTTGAGAGCAACCATACATTTGTGTTGTGTTTTGCTTTCTTTTTATATATTCTTCATTTATTTTTCATTCATTTATTCATTTATAATCATTTCATCATGTTATTATTCATTTAATCATTAATCATTTATAATAATCATTATAGTCATTTATATATTCATTTTATTGATTCATTAATTGATTAGTCATTTATATTATATTATAGTTGTTTTTTATATATTTTTTCCATTGTTGTTTAGTCTTATGACTGTGTAGTTTCAAGGGCTGTTTGTCTTCATGAACAAGAGATACAAGGGAATGTTTATGGAAACTCAGGGTTTATGGGATGTTGTTTTGAATCAGTTTGGTATAACAATACTTGTTGGATTTGTGTTCTTCAGACAAAGTCTGAACTAAGACTATTCAATAAACTCTGCTCCTTTTTATCATCATTACTTCGTCTCCTGCTTCTGCTCTTCATTTTCACTGGTTTTTCCTCAGTCAACTTCTTGGCTGATAGAAGACTGCTAATAGTGTTTTGGGTATTTTGGGTACCAGACCAGACCTCCTGTTAACAGGGTTTGAGTATTAGACCTCTCTGCTGACGAGTCGTTCTGATACTGGACAAACTGATATTTTCTGACGGGATCTGGTGTCCGGGGCTGGATCTTATTTGTGTAGGCATGGAGACAGCAATCTAACAGGGAACTACATTTGGTTGCTTTACTTTAAACAGACATTTACTCAGAGTTTGCAATACGATTACAGTTTTTTTCAATTGCTAAAACACTATGACCAATCTTTTGAACTAAAATTTCAAAACCATAATGCCATTTTTCAAACAGCACACACATTTCCCTGAACTATAAACACTATTCCCCTGCTTTAACACATGAGTCAGATTTGGTGAACTGTTGGTGAACTGCAAAACTCTACACACAAATCCCTACATTTCTCAGTGCTTACACCATGTGATCATTTAGAAGGCTCTAGCATTCAATATTGTTCACTCAAGTCTGCAAAGTTTGAGCTCAATTAGCACACAATTAACCAAGTGGAAACACTAGGAGTCAAAATTTATCACACACCAATCAGAACCTTTGATGGAGATAAAAGTGCCAAAGTCAGCTTACAGTTTGGTGCATTTGTCAGCTCAGAAATGAAATTCTCAAAACTACTTGTTCAACCTCCACATCATCTAGTCAATTGTACACATCATAAAATGTTTCTAATTTTTTTTAACAAGTTGCGTTTGCTTTGGTAAATTCATGCAACTGATTATGCAACTGATTTGTCTGCAGTTTTCTTACATTATCAGTTCTTATTGTCATGTTGTTCAAAATGTATTACATGTATATAGTTCTCTGTGCTATAGTCTTACCCATCAAAACATCAAGTCATTAGTTCATCGTATATGTCTTTGCAGTAAATGCTAAATTTTTGATTGAGTTGTTAAAAACTGTCAAGCATATTCTATACATTTCTATTAGACTTTCTGTAAATTTGTCATGAATTGTTCAAGTGAATATTAACTTTCAATAATGTAGAGACTACAGATCAACCAATGATAAAGCAGTTCTCTGAAATAGCTCAAAGGTACATCTCAACATCTCATGAACCTTCAATTGGAAAGCATATGTAGACAGAGGACAACACAAGAGTTACAAATTCTGACAGTGGACTTTCTAATTATTTATTTTTGCCCTTGCCCATATTTCTTTTTCTTTTCTATTTCATAATGACTTTGTAATGTTTTTTTTTTTTTTTTTTTTTTTTTTTTTGTCAGACCACAAGTAAAAGTGTAACTGTGAATCCTATCCGATCTTTTTCATTCAATATCCTGCATAATGTGTAATTTCGAAGAGGAAGAGTAGGAGGTGAAAGAGGAAGAGGGGGAGATGAAGAAGGAGAACGACTGCAACAACATGGAAGAGAAATAGGAAGGACAAGGGCAAGAAAACAAGCAGTCTCATATATTTTAGTTGATGCGTGCCAGGGTTGGATCAGGCATGCAAGAGGATTTTACCACTGCTGCCTGTCCAGGGTCAATTTAGCCTGTGATGTTGAGGAGGTTCTTTGGCCTGTCCCACACCAAAGACAGGATGCTGGTGTAACCCACTCAAATAATTAAGTTTATGGATCGATGGAAGACTTCTGTCAATTTTTCTGATCTTTGAGAATAATTGTTTCTTTATTCACATTATTGTATATGTTTTTTGTTTGTTTTGGTTTTTTATTTTTATTTTTTGTTTTGTTTTTTTGCCTAATGCATAAGTTCAGGCAAGTAAAACAAATGTATAAATGTATTTTATTTAATTCTGTTGTGAAATAGAATTTACTATTAGAGAAGTGCGTCGATGTTTGCTGACATCACTTTTGCGCCAGCTCGTGGTGAGAGATGCGAGCCGCACAAAGGGTTGGCAATTTTTGACCGTGAGATTAGAATTTCACAACTTGCGGATGACACAACCCTGTTTTTAGAAAACACAAATCAGGTTGCAAAGGACCTTGAAATTATTAACACTTTTTCAGAGGCTTCTGGTCTAAAATTAAATTAAATTAATGTGAAATTCTTTGTTTGTTTGATAGTATTGAAGCCTCTGTGAATGGTATACCCATTAAAGATAATGTGAAATATCTCGGAATCCACATTTCCAAGATAATGTCTATTAGGCAAGAAATTAATTTTCTTCCTAAGGTTAAAAAAGCTAAACTAATATTTAACAATTGGCTTCAAAGAGATTTATCCTTTCTTGGTAGAGTGCTTTTAATAAAATCAGATGGTTTGTCTCATTTTATATAAGCATCTTTGTCACTATTTGTTCAAGATAATACATGTAAACAAATTAACAGTTTATTGTTTAACTTTTTTTGGAAAAACAAACATCAACATTTGAAACAAGTTTTCTGTGGTAAAAAAGCTGATGGAGGTTTTGACATGCTTGATTTTTTTTTTTTTTTTTTTTGTTTGATGTTAATTATACTTTCAAAGTAAATTGGGTAAAGAATTGTGTCAATTCACCAGACTCTATTTGGTATTTTATCCCACACAATATGTATAGAAATCTGGGAGGTCTTAAATTTTTGTTAACTTGTAGTTTCTCCCCTTCTAAACTTCCCATAAAACTCTCTAAATTCCATGAACAGGCACTTTTGGCATGGAAACTTTGTTTTGTTCACAGTTTCTCCTAGCATAAAGTGAAGCTTTGGAACAACGAAAGCATTTTAGTAAAGAACAAGTCGATTTTTTTTTTCAAAAATTGGCATGAAAAAGGTATCAATTATCTGTGTCATATGCTAGATCCACAAGGGAATGTTTATTCTTATGGTGATTTCATGTGTAAATACAATTTCCCTGTTGTTCATAAGGAATTCCTTAAAGTGGTAAAAGCTATACCAAATGGTTTTGTTCACCTAATGAAATGCCACTTATCATTTGAAAAAACTGTAAAAAGTGAGCAGAAGTTTTTGGTTGATGGCAAAAATATTTACGACCCAAAATGTAGTAACAAAAATATAAGAAATATGTTTCAGTCAAAAAAAAAAAAAAAGAGTTACACCAAGGGGAATTTTTTTTTTTTTAATTCTTTAATAGATAAGATTAACTGGAAAAAAGCATGGCTCTTACCTTATAAATTTTTGTGTACCCAACAAAGTTAAAGAATTACATTTAAAAATTTTGCATAATATATACCCCACTAATGAGATTACTTCCAAGTTTGGTAATGCTCACTTGAACTGTAATTTTTGTAATTTCAATACTGAGTCAATTGATCATCTTTTTTTCAAATGTCCACTTGTTAAAGAATTTTGGATTGACTTGTCAAAATTGATTCAAAATCCAATTTAAACATTGATTTCACTATGTGCGATATATTCTGTTATTTTTTTTTCTCATTGTAAACATGACATAGAATATATAGGAAATGTATTTGTGTAATTTTCTTTGTGACCTCAACTACCTAATTTTAACACTTAAAAACATTAACAACAAAAAAAGTGTCAAATTTGTGAAAATGTGTACTGATTTGATGATTATGTAATCTGAGCTGCTACCTCTGTTACTCTAATTTATTTATTTATTTATTTCTGTTGTTGTTGTTTTTTTTGTTTTTTTCCTTCATTGTCTTCCAGTTTTATTTTATTATATTGTCATCCATTATTGTGTTGATCTGTATCTGGTTTATGCGTGCAAGAAGTTAAAAAAAAAAAAAAGAGAGAGATGCGAGCCGCATTTCAGCTCTCGCTTAATCTTATCCATCCTTGCGATTCCTTCATTAAATATATGCCTGAACTGTTTCATTGCATTAGCTCGTGCGATTGGAGGATGAGGTGTGTGCTTGATGAGATCGGACTGTTTCATCGCGTCGTGGTCGTTTTGGTTTCGTGCCAGGAGGGTAAAGACGAGCTGAATTTCACTACTGATGGATTGCGCAATCAGAGGGCTCGTTTGTAAGAAGGAAACGTTTTTTCGTCGTTTGTTTCGGCGGGGACTCTGTAGGCATTCATATACTCATATTGACTGAACTGAGCCAAACACATTCCAACTTCATTCAGTATTTTAGTATATATATCTACGTTTTCTGACTGTTTGAAATGTCTTTTATTTCTCCTTTTCATCTTCAACTGTAATTGTTGACTGACAGCTTTACTGTTTAAGGGCTGAACTGTAATTCACTGAAGATATATATTTTTATTTTCAATATGTGAAAAGGTATTCAAGCATACTGCAATGTAGTTGCAGTTTTAAAAAAAAGAAAAAGAAAGAAAAGAGACATTGAATACAAAAACTATTAGTTAAACCTGATTTCTGTGTATGTTTTATTTAAGCAGTTAGTAACTAAATTGATATCTGAATCGGCACAAGTGCAGAGTGCATTCACATTTCATAAGCACAATTTATTTGTAATTCTGTGTTTAGTGTGAGACCCCGAACTCCAGACTCCAAATACTATTAGTTATATATATTTGGTGAGCTCAGACCCAGTATATAATTTCCCTCCTTTTTCATTGATATAAATCCAAGGAAAGGGTTACGCTGGGACAGAATAATGTTTTTTGTTGTTGTTTGCTGTTTTGTGCTGTACTCTACAGTACAAAAAATAAAGGATTAAAACCCTTGCAAATGCATACATTTGTTGTGTATGCATATTACCAGTTTTCGTAGTATTGTTTTGAATTGATCTCATCAGTGTGTAAAACTGTGTTGTAGTGTGTGTGTTTTTTAGGGTTTGTGTGTCATGTCTGAGAGCAAAGTTTTTTTTTTCAGTAAGATTGAGTTGTTTTTTTCATTTTGACCTGAATATAGTACGTTTGGGGAATTGAGTTAGAAGTTTGGAGTTTCACAAAAAAGAGGCATAATTTCAAGAAATGTGTTTAAGCACTTAATAAAAACTTTAACAAAATGTGGCTAACTGTGTGATGTAGGTGTGTTGCTGTGTTAAGAGTTTAGAAAAATGACTTTAAGTATTGGGAAATGCTTGTAAGCAATTGAAAAAAACTGTAAATGATAAAGTTTGTGACAGTAATTAAAAATATCTTGTTTGTTATAGAATGAATAAGCAATAGTTGTGAAAGTTAGATGTCTGAGTTTGATAATGGTGAAGAGAACATGTTGTAACATCAAGCAGAGGTGAGCCAGACGAAGATTACGATGAACATCTCATTTACATATCGATCCAACGCAATATACCAAACGCAGTGCAAGTTAGCGTAGTCGCAAATAAAGAATAAAGAATTAAAGAAATAAATTCTCTGCGGTGCCTCCTCATACCAACAATAATTGCAGCCATTTCAAGTGCAAAATAGTTTAGGACATGATTTTTTGGGGTGTTAAATAACACAAGAAATGTTATATGGATAATGTATAAATTGGGTTAACCCTTGTATGGTGTTCAGGTCTGTGGGACCCATTTTCACTTTTTGTCAAAAGAAAAATTATACGCAAAATAAGAACATATATCAGAACAAATTTTCAATGACTGCTCACTGTACACCCCCCCTACACACTTATATTACACATAGGATGTTCGGGTCCTCTGGACCCGTGGCCAATAAAAGAGTGGAAATTTTAGGTCCTGTGCAACTTCACTCTGTCCCCCTATTTTCTGGGCCTGCTATTAGTATGTGTATGTGTGTTTATGTGTGTGTCTGTGTTAGTATGTGTGAGAGAGAGAGTGTGAGTGTAAGTGTGAGTTGTGTGCTTCTGTAATTCATAAATGTGATCTAACAAAGGAAAAGGGCAAATATTAGCCAAACATTCTGTTTATATTGCTTGTAATTGGGATGAAGTAAACATCAGTTGAGTATTTCAACATAAGTTTTTAAATTGCGTTGAATTAAAACCCCAAAAAAATGCAGAACACTGAAATATGAACACCATACAAGGGTTAAATAAAAAAAAAAAAAGTGTGATTTTAATTATAGGAAATGTAAAGAAATATTGTATTAAGTAATGACAGTACAACTGTAATGAAGCAATAGAATATTAAAAAAATAAAATGTAGAGTTTGTTGAAATATTGAGATGTAATATGATGGAATAAAAGATGTATATTGGAACCAAATTTTTGTACATGCTTTACATTGAAGGTACAATATGAAATTTTTAAGAATTTAAAAGAGAATGGGATGTTTTATATTATAGACAGAGGCATTGCTGAATATGATGGAAGAGAAAGAGCCCCAGGATCCCAGAAGAAAAGTGGCAACCAATGTCTTACTTGAGACTTGAGAATTCTTACTTGAAGCAGAGTATAAAAATTTGGCCCCAACATGATATTATAAGAAATATGGTGCTTAGAGAAGATGTACTGAAGCCTAAAAAGGGAAAATTTGGATTAAAGAGTACATGAATGTTCTTGGGAAAACGAAGATAACTACAAAAGACCAAATATACATTAAATTAATGAAGTTTAATAAAAAGACCAAAACCTTTTAAGGGTATATGCACCTGAAAGAGTAATAAATGTGTTAGACTGAACCAGGAAATAGCAAGAAGGGGGTGTTTTGGATATTGATATTGCTATTTACCCGTTTCAGTGTTATATTATTTGCTTGTTTTTAAGTTAATGCCATATATGCTTTGTTTGCACTTGCAGAACTTGTTTGTTAGGATGAATAAGCAACAGTTGTGAAAGTTAGATGTCTGAGTTTGATAATGGTGAAGAAAACATGTTGCAACATCAAGTAGAGGTGAGCCAGATGAAGATTATGATGAAGAAGAGGAAGACTACTAAAGAGGAAGGACATCTGTGATGAGAGACATTGATGAGTAATTGGGATTACCCAAGAAGTATTATAAAAAGGTCTGAGGAGTGAACTACTCTTCGGATGCTGCCTGCATTAAGCGTGAAGGACATCTGATACCCTAACAAAGGGCGCTAAGTTTGAAGTACATAACTTGTGGCTTAGCTGATATTTTGTTTTATTTTTGCATTAACTGCTTTGTAACCAATAAAATAAGAGATTTTGTTGTTACGATTGTCTCCCGTGAGACTATACTTATAACTGAGCCTCAAACAAGAACAACCACAAGGGAATCTTTTACATCATTCCTGAAGGACTGCAACCTGCGGACGGGTGAGTACTTTATAGTTTAGGCTAGATTCGACTATCCTTAGCCTACCTGAATAATCATAGGGTTAAAGGTGTAAGATAAAAGAACACATCAACGGAGAGTATAAACAAAGACCCACAACCTCAATAAAATTGAACAACATTGTAAAGAAGAATGGGCCAAAATTCCTCCAGAACAATGTGAAAACCACTTGGTTTGTCACCCGTGGCTTTTCCGTATTGGCTTTATTCGTGCTAAATAAATAATAACATGGTGTGTTATGTCACGATTATTGATCAGTTCCATCCACACCTTAAAATGTCATTTAAATACAGCTGGTCTGACATTTAAATACAACTTTATTTTGTCTTTGAGAGACCCTTATTCTGTTTTAAAATACATGTGCATTTTTAAAAATGTCAGTATCAATATTAATAAATCATTAATGTGATCATATTATACAGGCACTTTTAAAAATATATTTTCATGTGCATGTTATCACTGTGTGACATTTTACTTACTAAAATGACTTCAGTTACATTCTGTTAAATCCCACATTTTAAAATGTAATTATAAATCATAAAATTCCTTTATGATGAAACTGTAAATAAAAAGCATATTTTTTAAAAGCTTGGTTTTTCTCATTTTCAGAACAATGGAAATGCATGTGTTTTTCCTGCTTTGTATTTCTATGATGCCTTGGTTTACAGTCACAACTGCAGCTACAGGTAAATATAAAAAAATGTACAGTTGGTTTATTTCAATAATACAGATGTGCTTTGCAATACATTACATGCACTGCATATTTTGGTATAAAAATAACTTTCAGAAAACTTTTGGTATAAAATTTCAGCCAGAAATATTGCTTTATATGGCAAGGCCACACAATCAGACCTGGTCGGGGATCCTTGGTCAGGAGAAGGCCATGCCAGCAATGCTATTGATGGAAATCTTGACTCACATTTTCATCATGGATCCTGTACTCATACTGAATCGCAAAATGACCCATGGTGGAGATTGGATTTACTAGAGGAGTACGTAGTGACCTCCGTAACTATCACCAACCGAAAAGACTGCTGTCCTGAAAGACTTGATGGAGCCGAGATACACATTGGAAACTCTCTGCTGAACAACGGCAACAGCAACCCATTGTAAGAAAACTACAAAACTATTTTAAAAGGTTCTCTTAAAGAACAATGTGATACACAAACACACAATCACACATTGTGCTGTGATTTCTATTCAGGGCTGGAAAGATTTCATCCGTTCCAGCTGGGGGATCCGTCACTTTTGATTTGAAGAAAGGCATTCCAGGCCGTTACGTCAATGTGGTCATACCTGGATCTAATCGAGTTCTTACCCTTTGTGAGGTCGAGGTTTACGGTTATCCAGCTTTTTATGGTGAGAATATGAACATTTATGATCAGGATTTGAACAGTGTGGCTCTAATAAAAGTAATTAATCAAAAGAGAGAAAAAAAAAATCAAAAACAGCAGATATTCAATAAAGCAACAATGTTGTTGTCCTATATTTCATTTGTAGACTATAAGACAAGTTCTTTGTTCAAAACTATGAATTCACTTGAATCTCATCTGTTGTTTATTAATCTCAACGCTTGTATTTAATTACATCGACTTGCAGTGTAGCTGCTGGGTTTTGCTTTGGATATGGATGGTAGTTTAGAATTTGATCAGATGCTTAACTCTCCTTTTCTTCAGGTGTGCTGTGATCTCTTCCATTCCTGCTGGTCTTTCCGCCACCTTTGAATGTGATGGGATGGAAGGACGTTACAATAATGTTGTTATTCCAGGACGGGAAGAATATCTTACACTGTGTGAGGTTAAAGTTTTTGGATCACTGGATTGCAAAAGTTTTTGGATCACCACTGGATTGAAAAGCAATTAAAAAAAAAATTAAAGTGTAATAATTGTCATGCTCCACATGAAGAAAAAAGTAAACCTATCATTAGCTCAGGAATAACAGAATGCTGCCTGTTGCATTGTGTCATATTTGGAAAAAAGATGATATGCTTAAAAACTGGAAATGCATGTGTATTGTGTGATAATAAGATATTTTCAGTAACACAGAAAACTCATTTTGGACGAAATGTTCAGTGACTTTGCCTCTGTACTAAACGTGTAATTAAAACGATTATTGCATGAACTGTCTGCCTCATCCAGTCTCATCCCTATATCTACTGACAATGCAAGAGCACATACAGACTATCTGTTTAGTGATTTATACTTTATATGGGATAGTACTGCTCATTTGCCCCAAGAAAACCACAACGTCAACACATTTCCCAAAGAAAATGTATTGGACGAGTTTTACAGAGACAGTTTAACACAATTATTCTTGTAGAACATACAGTTTTCTTCTTAAAAAAAAAAAAAAAAAAAAGCATATTTGCATTTTTTTAACTAGAGGTGTGTTTTTGGTCATTGTCAATCAGGAACCGTCTGTTCACCCTCTCTACATCTATGGCACAAATGGCAGAACTTCACCTCAGACTCTACAGGCCTCAGTTACAGTTTTTTTTCAATTGCTAACATCGCTTTGTCCAATCTGTAGTCACATTTTCAAAACTCTAAACACAATTGGCACAATATCTACCATACCACAATTCATGTTGTTTTCACACAATATTTAGTCAATTCATACATTTGCTGAAATTTTCTTTTCACACAATCTTACTTCATACCAAAATCATGGATCATTCTTATCTTTTTTACAAATGCTTAAACACAGTATGACAGAAATGAAGACCTAATGTTCCAAACTTTAAATATAGTGTAAAGCCCCTACTTTTGCAACAACAGCAGCTTAAAAGAGCTGACAAGAATTATTTTAAAATAGCTGATTTCATTCTTAATGAATAATTTTAAGTATTTCCATTACATGCCCATGCACAATGAAAAAGGCACTCTGGATTGGTTTTGTTCAAAACAATACAGAGAAGCAAAAAACAGAAAGAAAATGTCTGGATGAGGGAGAGTTGGATGAAGAAGAGGACTGGTTGGACCAGGGAGAGGACAAGGTGAACTAGAGAGAGGAGTAGATGGACCAGGACTGTCTGGTTTGGTTCAGCTACCAAATCAGACATCAAGAGACTGCAATGGACAGTTAGGACTGCTGAGAGGATTATTGGTGCTCCTCTGCCCAACCTCCAAGATCTTTACACCTCCAGAGTGAGGAAAAGGGCTAATAAAATGACTTTGGACCCCACACACCCAGTTCACTCCCTCCTCGAAGTGTTGCCTTCTGGTCTGCGCTACAGAGCACCTGCATCCAGAACAGCCAGACACAAGAGCAATTACAACATTCGTTACTATAAACTGTCAATCATAACTGACACATTTATACATATAAAACTGAAAATTCTACATTTGTAAACTGCACACTTGCAAATACAGTTTTTTTTTCAATTGCTTTTCCCAATACTTAGAGTGCTTTTTCTAAACTCTTAACACAGCAACACACAAACAGCCAAATAATTCATTTTCTGGCCAAAACCACATTTTGTTAAATAAATACAAACTCTACATTTCAAAATGCTGAATATCTTTTAACTAAAACCCATTTTACCATTTTACCCATTTTCACCTAGAGACGACCTCTACAGCCCTGAATGTCAGCGGAGTCCACATCAACTAGATGAGCCCCAGAGACGGATCCACATTAAAGACCACATCACCTAGACGGCTGTCGGCACAAGACCACGGGAACTTTGGCCAGAGGAGAACTGGCCCCCCGACTGAGCCTGGTTTCTCCCAAGGTTTTTTTTCTCCATTTGTCACCGATGGAGTTTTGGTTCCTTGCCGCTGTCGCCTCTGGCTTGCTTAGTTGGGGACACTTTCTCTTAACACAATATTGCATTTTATTTTATTGTTTTTGATTAACTACCTTTACCTATAATGTGAGTGTTTAATGTTGCCTTTGGCATTGTTGATGTACTGTTTCCTATGTAATACTGTACAGCCGCCTTGTCACAATTCTGTATTGTTAAAGGCGGTATATAAATAAAGGTGACTTGACTTGACTTGACTTTTACATTTTAAGGTGTAGAATGTGTTCTTTCTTGGCAACATACTACTGAATGATTCATTAATTTATAGAATGTACAGTAGAAAAAGATAGGGTCCCCTATGCAGAAATTCAGTCTGAACCTTGATTGAAAGTGTTTTACAGTGGGTGGGGGTTGGATGTGAATGGTGCCCCCATGGTAGATGATGCCAGTGATCAACAAAAATTCCAACATACACGGTATTTGATTACTATGCAAGCTTTTTTCCGTCACAGAAAAATAGAAAAAGAAAAAAGAAAATACGATAGGTGTGACATTTTTATCTCACAATTCTGTTCTATTCTAGTAGAGTTTACATCTACATTATCAGAATTGTTAGATAAAAAAGTCACAATTACCCGTTGCCCATGCTAACATCCTTTTGTCCAGTGTAAAAAACTCTAAACACAATTAGCACAACATCTGTCTGTTGTGACCATATCATTAACACAATTTGTGTTGTTTTCACACAATATGCAGTCAATTACCATGTTTCTAAAATGCATACAGTTTCTTTTCATACAAGCTTACCTAAAACCAAAATCACGGGTCTTTTTAATCATATTTACAAATGCTTAAACACATCATGTCAGAAATGAAGATCTAATGTTCCAAACAAAAAAAATAATGAATTGGTTTTGTGGATGCAGAACAACACAAAGAATCAGAGAGAGAGAAAATAACGCCTGGGAGAGAGAGAGAGAAATAGGAGGTAGAGAAGTAGTTGGATCAGAAAAATTGAGAAGAAGAGGAAGGGGAGAGGAGTAAGAATGTGTGCTGGACTGTGCATTTTTATTTTTATTTTTTTACCTTACACATGTGGAACCTATGAAAGCTTATTTCTGCCATGGAATATAATATTGGAAAAAAACTGTAATTAGACACAGGTGATACAGGGCAGCTAATAATGATTAAACGAGGACAGGAAACAGGAACAACCAAATATGGGCAACAGAGGGAGAAACCAACACAAACAGTCCAATAGGGTGTGACATCAGCTTTGAAATCACAGGAACAAATTACATTTTAAATTATATTCAAATATAAAAGAGTTATTTTAAATGTTAAAAATATTCGATCTTAAAATTGACTGTGTTTCTCTACTTTGGATCAAATAAATGCAGGCTTGGTGAGCGAAGAGACTTCTTTAAAAAAACATTAAAAATCGTACTGTTTAAAAACATTTGACTGGGAATCTATTTCTTTTCTTTCATACTGTGTAATACTTTATTCACAACCACAAATGCTTACAGTAAAAAACACATGAGTCAGATTTGGTGAACTGTTACTGCAAAACACACAAATCCCTACATTTCTCAGTGTCTACACCAGGGGTGCTCAATCCTGCTCCTGGAGATCTACCTTCCTGCAGAGTTTAGTTCCAACCCTGACCAAACACACATGTCTGTAATTATCAAGTGCTCCTTCAGATCCTAATTAGTTGGTTCAGGTGTGTTCGATCAGGGTTGGAGCTGAACTCTGCAGGAAGGTAGATCTCCAGGAGCAGGATTGAGCACCCCTGGTCTACACTATGTGGTCATTTAGAAAGCACTAGCATTCAATATTGTTCACTCAAGTCTGCAAAGTTCGAGCTCAATTAGCACACAATTACCCAAGTAAAAACAGTAGGAGTCTAAATTTATCACACACCAATCAGAACCTTTGATGGAGATAAAAGGGCCAAAGTCAGCTTACAGTTTGGTGCATTTCTCAGCTCAGAAATGAAATTCTCAAAACTACGTGTTCAACCTCCACATCATCTAGTCACTTGTGCACATCATAAAATGTTTCTAATTTTTTTTGAAAAAGTTGTGTTTGATGATAAAGATAAATGATAAAGCAGTTCTCTGAAATAGCTCAAAGGTACATCTCAACATCTCATGAACCTTCAATTGGAAAGCATATATAGACAGAGGACAACACAAGAGTTACAAATTCTGACAGTGGACTTTCTAATTTTATTTTCACCTTTGCCCATATTTCTTTTTCTTTTCTATTTCACAATGACTTTGTAATGTTTTTAAATGTTAAATGTAATTTAGTCTGTGATGTTGAGGAGGTTCTTTGGCCTGTCCCAGACCAAAGACAGGATGCTGGTGTAACCCACTCAAATAATTAAGTTTATGGATCGATGGAAGACTTCTGTCAATTTTTCTGATCTTTGAGAATAATTGTTTCTTTATTCACATTATTGTATATGTTTTTTGTTTGTTTTTTTTGCCTAATGCATAGTAAGTTCAGGCAAGTGAAACAAATGTATAGAGTTGGGGTACTCGGACTCGAGACCGGTCTTGAGTACAATTTTTAGGCGACTCGGATGCATTTTTACTCGGACTTGACTCGGACTCGAGCCTTTCGGACTCTGAAAATATCCCGAGTCCGTCCGAGTCCAGAGACAGCTGACGGAAATGTCACTGACTCGATGCATTATCACGAAAGTCTTGTCCAGTAGGCTACTTGAAAGCCGACGGGTTTATGCGCACACACACTCAAAGCGCGATCACAGAACGCGCCTCTCAGTCAGTGTGCGAATGCAGAGTTCTCTTTCGTTTCTAATAGGTTCTGTTATTGCTACACACATGCTCGTATTGGAGACTATTCATGTAAATTAAGTCGGTTTTGTCTTAAGTAAACCTGAACAGCTGGGAAAAATACTGATGCATCAAAATATTTGAAATGTGCGTCAGATCTTTAAAGCGACAGCAGTGTAAACCTGCAGCAGCCGATCACGTCAAACAATAATCAAACAACAAAAGAAAAAGAGAAAATCACTCACTGTTCTTGACTGAATCACGTATTAACTGTAATAAGAATTATCTTTAATGTATACAGTGAAGGTTTTATTTTAACATGTATTTCTTCATGAATGTCTGTAGTCTATTTCTGTAATAGCCTTTATATAGACCTACATAAAAAACTTAAGAAAAACCTACAATTCTATTTAAAAAAAAAGATTCTATTTTAAAAAATATTATTTCACTTGTATTTTTGATTAATATATGTATTAATACTTTTGCTTGTAAGTACTTGGAGTGTTTACTTGCCTTGAGCTCGAGAATGTTTTACTTACATTAGTTGATTAGTTTTTTCTGTATTGAAATTATTATCATTTAAACATGGTGGCAGTTTCTAGCTTGAAATAAAAATAATTTTTTTAACATCTTTGCAGCAACAGATTTAATGGGTCCAAAACCACCTTGGGTGTGCATGATTTTCTGATAATTAAATGGCCCATCATCAATTATTCCTTATATAATTTAATTTATTGTAATTAATGCAACTATAAATGCATTCAAAAATAAAACAGGGGTGAGTTTGCTGTGACTTATGGAAAGTATAGGTAGGGCTTCATACACAGTGTATACCATTGTAGTCCCTCACATCCCCATTTTCATTCAAGAAAAAAAAGTCATATACAACCCAAAACACAAAGCCACAATCAGAAATAAAAGAGGTGCATTTTCTGCTCTTAAGGTCCCATTCACCAAGATACCTACTCCATTACCCCCACCCTTGACTTTATACATTTACTACATCGATGAATAAAGTCAAGTCTTGCCCTATAAGTTTTCACATTCTAAAACCTGTTTCACTCTAAAATATGTCACATTACATAGATCAGCCATAACTTCTGTTACATGACTTTAAGTTTGCTAAGCAGAGTATGGACACTAATTATGAGATGTTGTCAAATCAAAAATCAAAATGGCAAGATCCACTAGAGGTTTGCTTTTCTTACATTTCAACTGACATTGCATTTTTCTAGTTGTAAAGGTTAAAAACAGGGGTGCCCAAACTCTGTCCTGGTCCTTGGTTTAGCTCCAACTTGCCTCAACACACCTGCCAGGGGGTTTCTAGTATGCCTAGTACAAGCTTGATTAGCTGGTTCAGATGTGTTTAATTGGGGCTGGAGCTAAAGTCTGTAGGACACCTCCCTCCAGGACCGAGTTTGGGCACCCCTGGGTTAAAATAATGTTAAGATACTGACAAACAGTAGTGTTTCCTTGGACTCGGACGGACTTGACTCGGACTCGGCCCTTTGGGACTCGGACTTGAGTCCGACTCGGCCCATTTTGGACTCGGACTCGTCTCGGACTGGATTGGTTAAAGACTCGGACTCGACTCGGACTCGACTTAGGTGGACTCGAACCCAACACTACAAATGTATAAATGTATTTTATTTAATTCTGTTGTGAAATAGAATTTACTATTAGAGAAGTGTAAAGATGAGTTGGATTTCACTACTGATGGATTGCGCAATCAGAGGGCTCGTTTGTAAGGAGGAAACATTTCTTCGTCGTTTGTTTCGGCGTGGACTCTGTAGGCATTCATATACTCATATTGACTGAACTGAGCCAAACACATTCCAACTTCATTCAGTATTTCAGTATATATATCTATGTTTTCTGATTGTTTGTACTGTTTTTCTTTTATTTCTTCTTTTCATCTTCATTTGTAATTGTTGACTGACAGCTTTACTGTTTAAGGGCTGAATTGTAATTCACTGAAGATATATATTTTTGTTTTGAATATGTGAAAAGGTTTTCAAGCATACTGCAATGTAGTTGCAGTTTTAAAAAAAGAAAAAGAAAGAAAAGAGACATTGAATACAAATACTATTAGTTAAACCTGATTTCTGTGTATGTTTTATTCAAGCAGTTAGTGACTAAATTGATATCTGAATCGACACAAGTGCAGAGTGCATTCACATTTCATAAGCACAATTTATTTGTAATTCTGTGTTTAGTGTGAGACCCCGAACTCCAGACTCCAAATACTATTAGTTATATA